>NW_026623245.1:334311-335655 GCF_030028575.1 Malurus melanocephalus | reverse complement strand
AAAAAAAAGAAAAAAAGAAGAGAGAGACCCCGGGAAGGTAAGTGTAAAGCCAGATTCCAGCAGGTCACAAGCCGTATTAAAGCTAATCGTGTGGCAGCCCCGGGGGAGCGGCGCGGGGCGGCGGGGAAGGCACGGGCGGCTCAGCAGGCGGGGCGCAGCGGCACCTGGAGCAGGATGACCTGCCGGTTCTCCGAGGGGTGGCACTTGTTGATGTGCCGGGTGAGGCCGGGAGAGCTATAGAAGGTGGCCGGGCAGTACTTGCAGGGGAAGACCTGGGCGGCGTGCAGGAGGCGCAGGTGCCTCTCCTGGCTGCTCTTGCTGGGGAAGGTCTCCCCGCAGACGGGGCAGAGGCGGCACTCGGCGGCGGGCAGCTCCTCGGCGCTGGGYTCCGGGGCCGGTGCGGGTGCCGGGGCTGGCGTGGGTGCCGGTGTGGCGTGCCCCAGCAGGTGCTTGCGCAGGTAGGCTTGCCGGCGGAACCGCTTGGCACAGCGCGGACACTCGAAGAGCCCCTCCTCGGAGCCCGCCTCCGAGGCTCCGCCGGGGCTCGGTGTGTCCCGCTCGCTGCCACTCCCGCCGCTCGCCTCCTTCGGCGTCTCCTCCGCCGGAGCCGGGGCCGCGGCCGGTGCCCGGCCCGCCTCGGGGCCGCTCTTGGTGGCGGGCGGGCGCGGTTTGTGCCAGCGGCGGTGGGAGGCAAGGTTGGCGGGGCAGGAGAACACCTTGTCGCACTCGGGGCAGCGGTACTCCACCCGGACGATGCGGGAGCAGCGGTGCTGCGCCAGCGCGAAGGGGTCCCCGTACTCCTCCTTGCAGAGCTGRCAGATGAACTCGCCCAGAGGACGGGCGCAGCCGCCCCGTGCCTTGGCCGGCGCCTCCACCGGGCCCTCCTTGATGCGCAGCCCTAACACGGGGGACGTGGTCACCTCGTCCTCGAAGGTCAGCTTGCGGATCGCCTTCGTCTTCTTACTCGACGGGGCTTTCTGCCTCCCGGGTTCGGATGCGCCCGGCGGGCGCTTGGCGGGCAGCGGGCGACCCGAGGCGGGCGGCGCGGCCGGGGCGGGCGGCGCGGGGGCTCCGCCGGGGCCGGGGTGGGCGGCGGGAGGCTCGGCGTGGCCAGCAGCGGCCCAGAGCTTGAGGTCAGCCGGGGCGAAGAGGATCGGGTCCATGGTGCTGGGCACGGCCGGCGCGGGGAAGGACTCTGCCGAGACGGGCGAGCCCAGGCTGAAGCCGCGCTCCARGTACTTGTCCCTGCTGACGGGCCGCGTAGGGCTGTACAGCGCCTGCACGGCGGCATCGGGCGTCCCGAACGGCACCGGCGGCGGCGAGTCCCGCGGCGGGGGCGGCGGC
>NW_026623245.1:251243-332474 GCF_030028575.1 Malurus melanocephalus | reverse complement strand
GCCACGGCTGGGGCTGCGCACCGAGACCCCCATTCCCCAGCCGTCTGTCTCTCACCTGCAGTCGGTCTGTAGATGTCGTTCGGGGCGTACATGGGCAGGTGGGCGCGGTGGTGGCTCAGGTAGCGCAGGACAGACTCCAGAAGCGACGGCGGGCTGGTTTTCTGCTCAGGGCGCTGCTCGGCGGCAGAGGGCTGCCCGGGCACCTGCAAGACAGAGCTGTCAGACAGAAGAACACGGGGGACACGGGGCACACTCTGGTGCCACGGTGCACGGCAGTGGAGACCGAAAACGACCTGAAAACGTATTGGGGTTGGGACATCAGGGACAGGGCAGTGGGGATGGAGTGGGGCTCTCACTGGTGGCACCAAGTGCACCCTGCAGCCAGTGGTGCTCGACTGTTTGTTCACCTCTGCCTCACAAATGACTGGCCGCAGGTGCAAGGGTGGTGTGGAAGGAACCCGTGTGGAACCCCTGGCTGTCCCAACATGGCCTGTCAGAGAGGATTGGCCAGAGGAATTACACACATTCCCCCCGCCACTCCGTGCCCTRTATTTACTGTGGCTTTTAACAGAGTCTCGGCATAGCCCAGCTGCAGCCAGAGGACCAGGCCATTATTCCTGTGGACGACAAGTGCTGTTCCGGAAGGTCTGGCATGGCACGTGTGCCCTCGGCATGCAGCAGCATCCAGCAGCTGATGGAGGTGCAGACCCCAGCCCTGCCATCTGCATGTTTGCATCGCCGGAGCTGCACACGCCAGCACAAACACATGGCTGTGATCCCCGAGGGGTAAACACGCCCTGCGCCAGCGGCCCTGCCAGAGCCCTGCGCTGCGAGGGCAGGCTCCAGTRACAATTTCAACACAGTCTAAATGCATGGTCCCTGTCCCCAGAACATAACTGGCTCTTCTATGCAGTTATTGCTTTGATTAGCAAACACTTCTRTAAATATTACCCCTATGGCATGACACTGATAACCACTTTCTTTGGAAACTAACCAGGAATATCTGACTCCTTTAAGCCCACAGTTCTTAAACATCTCTTTCCCTCATTTTTACACTTCATTAGTAATTTTTCTGCATGCTRAAATGAGCTAGAATATGAGCAACAGGAGGCAAAGACAGTACGTCTTTTACTTCTTATAGAAATGCAACCAGTCCTAAGGCATTTAAGAGATATTCCATGAGCACGTGGTACCTACTCTGCAGCTGGCTATGTGCCCAGAAGGAAAACCAAAAGAAAAGATATAAATRTGGCATTTAGTATATATAGTTAAAATCACTTTTAGTAAACAGACTTAAAATCACCATGAAAAAAAATATCTGAATAAAAATCTGAAACACCGAATTTTCATTTAGATGCCAATACCATCACCTGTGTCCATAGGAACAATCCTGACTCACAGAGCTGCTTCCAGTCCATGCAGGGAAATTCTCTGTGTCAGGACTGCTGCCACCAAGACAGGGTAAGGCAAGTGAGTCCTTAATTGGTAGGGCACCAATTCCCCTCTCTCTGAAGCTGTTCACACTTACAGCATATGAAATGTRCTTGAATGATGGCAAGAAAAACACATCCCATCAGGTCCCCCATTCTGCTCAGAACTTAATTTTGTACTCTTTTATAAATGTGTTCCAGGAGAACCCAAATTAAACTGCACCAAGGCCCTTTCTGGGTCARGACAACAGGAGGCAAATTGCTCTGAGCCCTTTGGGGATGAGGCAGGGCTGAGCACGTGTGGCTGCAGCTGGGACGCGGCAGCTTTGGGCTGTGGAGATGGCTGGRCCACGGGCTCCATAACCTCCCTTCCTCCCACCACCCTGCCTCCATTTGCACTCAGTTCTGTTCATTTTCTGCACAATTAAAAACTCTCTGAGCACATGTTTAAAGCCCAGTGCCATCACCTAGAGCCACATGGGGTTAAACAAAGGCAAAACCAGTGTGAGCAAGGGCAGGCTAGTGGATTGGGAGCACCAAAATCAGACAACAAATTCTGTTTGGGATCAGCCAGAAGTTCCTCAGAGAGTGGGGGGGCAGTTCTGGGGGCTGCTGGACACCTGCTGTTAGTAGTTCTCCCCATGTGGAGCACAGTAACTTTGGATTTTGGGCAGGCAGTTCCAGGCTGCTGAGGTTTTATGCATGTCTATGGTGCTGAGGCCAAAGCTGTAAACAGCATTAGCAAACATTTTAATTTCACCCTTATTCAGGAAATCCACTTATCACTKAAAAAGCCAGTTGCTTTTACCCTTTGGAGTACAAAAGCCATTCCCTGTGGGTAAGTGCTGAAAAAACTACCCACGGGCTCAGCTGAGACAGGTGTAAGATGGCCTGTAGCGTGTTCCTATTAGGAAACACTACTAAACCCAAGGGGATAGATAGACAARCCAGGCTCCAGATTCCACTGGGTACTTGTACTAAACTGCGGCTATAATGCAAAAAYGCAGTGAAGGAAAACAAAGTGAGCTCAGGTTCAACTGGAAAATTGAGAATATGCGCAAACAAGAAAACTGAACTATGTGCTGTACATGCTGACCCCCTCTCTRAGGTACACAATCTGCTCAGGCTTCCCCAAAGAGAGAAGTAAACAGAAACATAAAGCTTCAGGATAAAGATAGGAGAAGAAACCGAAGTGAACAACACTAACAAATTAYCTAAATAATAAAATGCACTCGCCAGTCATTTTTCTTACCTGTTCCGACAACAGGGTTTGGCGCAGTTCCTTCTGCAGATCAATAAACCGATCGTGAAAGATGGCCATGGACCAAGGTTCCCTGAAGTAGCTGGGTAAAAAAGAAGAAATTTAGTTATCTTGTGAACCTCTCATTAACCACTAATAAAGTATTTACCTGCTTTTTTGCCTTTATAAATTACAGTTCTGGACCCATCATGATCGTTTGTTCATAAAATGCCTCCTTGTAACAGCATGGTCAATCAATTCTTTTAATGGATGTTCCTGATGTACAGCCAGCTTCAGTAATTACATTTAAAGTGGCTTAATTCAGAGCTGTGGCAAGACCCAGTGAAGAATCCTGATTTTATCAGAATTTAAAAGCCTGAAGACCTGTAAAGAACGGTGTCTCCATTATCTGTCCTCATTTGAGAAAAGCAGATTGCAGGATTAACTGAACTGCTGCATAAACAAATTAAATTTGTGTAGACAATGACACAAATGTTGTTCATCATTAAGGTTTCTGGATTAATAAAAGCCAGAAAAACAGGCCACCACAGCGCTGCAATATGTTCTTTGCACGAGTGTGATGAAGCTAAATTGAACTGATTCTAAGAGGAAGCTCTTGTAACTTTTTCTTTCAGTAATAACATTCACAACAGCATTCTTCCATGAAAAGGGAGGAAAAGGATTGAGAGGACACTGCTCCCTGTAGACCCTCACAGCTGTAAATATAACCGGGGGCTACCAGACTACAGAGCTGTGATTTACTTCTCTTTATAATGAAAGATAATTTTTACAGCTTGGGCAAGATGCTCAGTGTGTAATTCTTGTTAATGCTCACTGTGGTCAGGAGGTGCCCCACACTCATCCTCATAATGACTAAGCAGATGTCAGTGGGATCACCCAGGAAATTGGGAGAGGGGGGCATTTGTGTGGTTGCYACCAACACTCACACTTTGGGAATGGCAGCAGGACCCTGGCACTGCCCTGAGGAGAACATGAAACTTCTCACCTGGTTCAGCTGTGAGCACCCAGATAAGGCAACATAACAATGCTACACAAATTTAATAATTCTGAGATACCTGTCTACAGAGAACCAATGTGCCGTTTCCTCTATGCAGATTTTACTTCCTCCTTGCCCAAGGGCAGGATTTCCCTTGCCCGCTCTCCTCACACCCTGTCCCATTAAAACACTCTGCACACCTGGCACAGCTTGGCTGGGCTTCCAAATGTTTGGCCCCTCTCTGCCCCAGCACCCCCATTCCCCTCTGTGCCAGGCTGGCTGGGGGTCCCTCCCAAAATCTGCATGGCCTCCAGCACAGCAGGGCTCTCTCCCACAGATGTTTTCACCGTACAAGTATTCATGGAGACTATTCCCAATACTGCATCCTTGCTATGGTAAGTGTTGCCCAGCCCAGGTGCTACTGGGATGCTTGCCTGCTCACTTGGATGTGCAGGTTAGAAAGGATGAGCTCGATTTTAAGGATCTTTATTTCAGTAACTGCACACCYCAAATTTGTGCAGAGAGCTGCAGAAAAACACAATATCCCTAAATATTTACAACCCCTTTAATTTCAGAAGAACAACCCCACCCAACACAAACTTTTAACTCACTGTTGATAATACACAGCAGAGAGAAAGGGAGGTGTTATACAAGAATACATTAAGGCAATTAAAGACTCTGTTTTTACTCATATGCCATGGTAAAAGCCATGTTCCACTGGCCAAATGTTTTGTCTTCAAGCTGGCATCTTAATTTTGACTATAACCCTGAGGAGACGATTTCTTCTCTTGACTGAGGCACACCTTCCATGTGTCTTACCTCACTTAAGGGACTTACCTGACTCACTGAGGTTTTGAATTAAATGCTGTTTATGAATGTTTCAGGGGTGATACCTACTCCAGCTATTGTTACCAGCTCCATCTACAACCACAATTTTAACTGTTCCTGTCAATTTCCACAGATTTGGAGCTCAAAATCTGAAACGTTTTGAAGCTCAAACCCAGTTTGGAATCTTTAATGCAAATAATAKGCCTATTTYTGGGGAGCAGAGAATGTCCTGTCCRTATTTTCTAGATAGGCTGCCAGAAGGAGATCCCAGTAACCAACATTTACTCCCAGACTTCCTTCACTTCCCTTCACCTGAAGAACACCAAGGGCCATTTGGAGATTCACCTCACATAAACAATTCACTTTCTTTGCTGGCTCTGTTCTTCCATCTATTTATCTTTCCAGTTTGAATCGTCTTTGTCAGGGGGCAACGGTGTTTTTGACAGAGCAGCTCTACATATGTCTGCTAAAGGGAAGCTTAATAATGAAAAACCCCATTTGAAACCAACAAGTTGACTTTCTGAGACTCATTCTGAATTTTATTACCACTTCAGCAGCAGTCCCTCAGGGCAAGCCGTGGAAGGCTTCAAAGTATAAAGCTCTTCAGTGTACGAGATGGAGCTGGCACGCTCCCAACAGGGGCTCAGCGGCTCCTCTGCTATCACGAGAACAGCATCTGCCACATGTGTTTGCACCATTTAGTCTTTCATAACCTGCCAGAGTGATCAGGCTAAATATGTACAAGATGACAGTGTTTGCCAGGAGCATAACGGGTGTGCAAACTTGGTCACTTCCTAGCAGGGATCCCTGCTGGAAGCCTTTATGCTGACAGCAGCAATAGGGGGAAGGTGTTTGTGACGGGTGGGATGGAATGGGCTCCTCCACAAGACAATGAGCAACATCCTTTTTGTTGCTAAGGAGCTCACCTTTCATTGACAAACAGYATTTCAAGTCTGCTCTGCCTCATTTGTGATGTGTAGCCTACATTAGATGAGAGGTGAGAGGAAGGAAATATTTAGTGGTGTCCTGTACAAAAGACACAGAATCCTTCCCTTTACAAGAGAGTCAAATAAAATGGACAGAGCTGAGCACTGCTAGCAAGTAAAAATGGAGCGTACACATGGCTGTCCATCCAAGAAGTGTCTGTAATTATTCTCCATTTCATTTGTAGGAACACACCACATTTAGAGAAGAAGCCTCTGCCCCTGTGGAAGATGGTTTTATGTTCTGGCAGTGAGGACCCAACACCGACCTGCCATCTGAATCAGGTCTGGTGACACAGGKTCTAGCACTGGCAGCAAGGTGTAAAAGCCAGAAAATCATAAAAACTGAACGAAAAACCTTCAGAATAACACCCTTGTTTTGTACAATGATTAAACAAAAAGCAAGTTATAAAGTTAAAAAATATATGAGTTAATTTCAGCTCTGTGGTACATCCCCCACCTGCCAGGGAGTTTGTCTATGCCAAATCCCCCATGCTCTAGCCCAGGGTCCAGTCCCAGGGATCAGTCCTGATGCCTGAACTGTGCCTGTGCTCTGATGCCTTCTCACTGCAAGAAGGCTGGGATGGGGAGGGGATTTTCCACTGCTCAAAGGGCACATGCCATCTCATGATGGCATGATGGTGTCCTTGAAAAATCTGTCTGCAGACTGGCTGGTGTGTCAGCGACTACAGTTTGGAGGATGTTCTTATGCCAGACAGAACTTCCATGGAAACAACAAACCCAGATTCAACTCATATCCCTCCTATTCCTATTCTTCCACCAACACACATACACTGAAGGGTAGTTCAGAAACTCCAACAGCTTATGACGTGGGTTACATCTGCAGCTCTCATTAAATGTCTGTAAGCAATTCTCAATACAGATCTCTTGAAATCCCGTTTGTCTCTTCCCAAAGCCATCCACAAGTCACCAGTGCCCTGCCCTCTGTGCCATTAAGCCCGGTGGCCCTCTGGTGAGGGCTGTGCCCTCAGCACCAGCGCTGTGAGCACACACAGAGCAGCAGCATGGCTCTTTAGTACACAATACAAGCAGAGCCATTCATCAACTTAATCTCCTGTTCATTTGTAAGGAGTGGAGAGTCTCCTTTCCTCTCTAGCTTCCCAAGCTTTGTACTACATGGGGAATTTTCAAGCTAGACCTTTCCTAGGTTTAAATTTATTTTTTAATAACAAATGTAATGCTTAAAATGCAAAATTCTCCAGGCTGTACCAGCTATGTCTGGAAGATACTTTGTCCCTTTTAAAATCCTCAGACSTCAAGACATACAAAGTCATTTCCTAGCACATGTGGATGGCTCTGGTGGATTATGGAAGTTTAAGAGTCTTTTAGTGGTGCCTTTGGCACATCATGGCCAAAGCCCCCTAGTGTTGGGGTGCTTCTGGTGAAAGGCRACTGCTACACAAATCCCAGGAATCACCTCAGGAGAACAAGCACAGGGGAAATGGAAGCTGTTCAGCTGACACAAGCTCAAGTGGAACACAATTACGCCAGGAGTGCCTACGCAGAGCAGGGACTTCCACTTGTCAGGAGTGGGGAGAGTAAAGTATTGTGAAGGGATGGGATGCAATGGAATTTTAATTTTCAGGCCATCCTGACAATAGTTCCCAACCACAGCCTGCAGATCCTGCAGATGAACAAAAGTCTTTTCTCCAACACAAGTACACAAGAAGGAACATCCCATCTTGTCAGGAAAACAAAAAATGTGTTGCTTTGAGAACAATATATGCAACACTATCTTTAAGACTCTTAATTACAAAGATATGGTAATACCACCTAAAGATACAACATATTTCCTGATATACTGTGGATAGCCAGACCAGGAATCATATTGTGTTAATTTAAAGACAATATAAATAAAACCACTGAGTATTTCCTGCATTCATCTGACCAATAATTTCAAAAGACAGCTTGTTTACATAGGTAAAAAGCAAGACCAATTTGTGTAAAGTGCCCTAGAGCACCACCTGAGAGAGCATTCTTCAGCACAAAGAACACAAAACATTCTCTGACCTGCAATCGCTTAACATTCACCTACAACTTCTGAACAGTCAAGCAGACGTGAACCAGCACCCTGTTAGTAGCAAGAAGGGTCTTTATTTCCTTGATCTGCAGTTTTGCTCCCCGAGCACCTGTTTGTCCAGGTATTTGAGTACCTCCTGTTAAATTCAGTGATTCGRGACTCTGTTACTGCTCTGACCCAATAGTAAGTGAAATCAACAGCCTTATGGACAACAAATCTGTGAGTGATTCCACTGAATAGATTCACAAAGTAACAAAAGTGCTCACAAATTCACAAGCTGACATTTCTTTTGTCCCTTTTGAGAAAGAAATCCTCGTGAGGAAGCCTGCACTTCTTTACCTCTTCTCACAGAACCTGCAATATCTTGTCTTTGGGAGATGCCTGGTTTAGAACCCGACTGGTTTACAATCCCCTTTTAAACATAGCTGCAATAGCAAACCAGAGTGAAGGACAACTGCTATTGCAACCCGTGTTCTGGAAAAATGGCCACTGAATCCAGATCTCGTTGAGGGTGATACTGCTCCTCCTGGCCCAGCCCCAACCTCCCCGGGGCTGCTGCAGGGACCTGCTGACGTCAGGGGGTGACACTGCACCACTTGCCAGCATCCTCCCTTCGTGAATGCTGGTGATCCATCATGACTGATAAATCAGATCTGTTTGCTGCAGTTTTAATATCCTGGAAATGTTACAGCGCTGTACCCAGAGGCACCTTCAGAAAGCAGATCCTGGTATTGAGATGCTGCAGCCCCTTCCTGTTCTCTTAAGTGTCCTCAGCAGAGACTCTCTGTTATTTCAGCACTGGCATTTRGTAAAGTTTAGACACCTTAGCAGATCACAGCAGTTATGATGTATGACACTGAACAGCTCTCTAAACTTCCTAAACTCTGTTAAAGCTGACACAGAGGCCCTGCTGTCTGTACTCTCTCTATGTGCACTTTGTGGCTGACCTTGAAATCAGTCTTACTGCATTTTCTCACATAGTACTATTCCACATGTAATGTATTATGGAAAACAATTTAAAGGAAATTAAACCTGAGACACAAAATCATCAAACAGGCTGTGTGCAGGAGTATGATTGCCTTTCTGCAATTGTTTATGGATTCAGAGTTCAATCATTCATAATGGTTTGCATAATTACTAATATGAATCAGCAAGGTTCGGCTGCAAATTAATGTGGTAGGGTTCAGCTGACAAGCTTTTACTTACTAATTTGAACGTGGGGTTTCTTAGTAACATGGCTCTTCATCAGCAAGTTAGCTGCTCCTTTAAAACTACATTAATATCTAGAATCTCCAGTCATTTGTATTGATTTGCTCTGTAAGTGCAGCTGTACCAGTGCACTGTGGGGTTAGCGGTTAATTCCAAGAGCAAAAAAGCCGTTAGTGCTTTGATATCCCTTCAATGAGTTCCTCTTTCCTTATCCCATCTCTCTCTTCATGAAAAGGACACACATTTCCCTCTAATGAGGCTGTAGAATGTACAGAGCAGCACTAGTCCCTCTCAGCYACACTCACTGCCTGTTACAATTCCTTTCTGGTCTTTTTTAACACTGCAGAAGAAGTGTCTCACCATCTGCCCAATGAACAAAAGTCTAAGGTGGAATCCCTTAAATGTAATCCCAGTGYGTTAATAGTGTGGGATCCAGCAGATTCCAGACAGCAGCAGGGCATTCTACYGTTCCCCTCAAGAAATAACCACTCTTCACTTCAGAAAGCCTGGGTTAAAACCAGGTTTTCTATGTAGCACATATTTCATGTTTAAATAATCACTGATTATCCAGCCTATAAGCAATGAAGTTCTCTCTACCTTTCAACAATGCTGGAAACATGTAATGTTCTTCTTTTCTTTAATGTATTTACTATATTGTGAGATTTATAGCATTGAGTCAATAAACAATCCACTGTGGTGCTTCTGCTTAACAATCTCACCGAATGACACTACTTAATACATCACCTTCAGCCTAATGTTGACAGCACCATGATGTGGGAATTGAACTTCAGTGGACAAACCTAAATGATTGCTTCAAAATAAGTGAATGCTGCTCAAGCAGCTCAAAATATTTTTGAGCATTTACCTTACACAGCCACTATGAAAATGCAATGTGAAAATAAAAGACAGGGTTTTAAGAGAGCAGCCAAGGAAACATCTGGAGCTGTTATCTACGTTTACAGTTTCTGGGTGGATTTTCCAAAGCCTCGCAGGGAAAGAGAGACTGACTCCCTTCATACATTCCCACTGTGTGCTTGATAGCCTCATCTTCTATGGCCTATCAGTACCTGCTGCAGTTGAATTTTGCCACTTTGTGTGATTTTCTTCAGGGTGCTCAYCTCTTGGACAGCGACACCCACCATGGCCAGGCAGCATGCAGGTATGGCACGAAGCAGCTGGTATGGATCTCCACAGATCCATGTATGGATCTCTGGTTCCCTCTCTCAGTGAAAACTGAATTCTCCCTATATCCTGGCACTGGGAAATACATTCCTTTGGGGTACAAATTCAGCTAAATCCCCTGTGTTTTTTGTCTCATGCACRAGTACTGTCACATAACCCACCCCCCAAGTCCTTCTTGCCAAAGAGTCCCTGGTCGTGTCTGCTGGGAGTTTCTCCCTCCTCATGGTGCCCAAGACCCCCATGCAGGGCAAGCAAATTGATCCGTTTGAGAAGCCCTTCAAATACTGAAACCAAGTAATGAAACAAAAGGTAACAAAGTGATTTTGAGCTCTGTCTGGATGACTCCCTGTGAGGTTTCCCTGCTCATCATCTATTAAAACATACRCTGCCTTTGTGCACGCCTTCCCAGGCCTAACCCTGTGCTCCCTGGCCTCACCATCACTGTCAGTGCCACATGGCTGAGACACAACCAGCATCTTCCGAAGGTTGTAGCTGACAACGATTTCATTAATACACAATTATAAACTCACAACTAAATGCCACTCACACCTCATTTGCAAAATAAGATTCTTAAGTATTTCAGAAACTAGCAKGTAAGATTTTTATGCACTTATGTTAGATTTGATTTTCATTAATGCCAAATGAAGCTTATACAAAGCACTTCTMTCTCAGATTAAAGGCATGATGCCAGTGAGCATCCATTTGGTTGCCAAGTATCAGGAGACTCCTCTAATTATCTGTTTTGTACTTAAGATGCAGCAGAGGGAGATTCCTCTGCTCTGTGGACATGTWCCATAACTTGGCAACTGCCTTGCAGCTGCCTTCAGCTCAGAAAAACACAAAAGGGGGTCACTCWCTGGTTACATTCCTCCTCCATGAAGCAGTGTGGAGGACTGATGACCAGYAAATCTATAAACTTAAAAAGAAAAGCAAAAATGTTTCAGACCTCTCTCCCCACCCCTCTCTTTTATCTACTGCTAGGGCAATAGTAATGGAAATAATCCAAAGGCCTTCCAGCAAGGGAGGGAGGACAGGAGCATGGTGTACAGCACAATATACTTCAGGTCACACCACTGGAATTTGCTTTCTTTTTCATTCAGGAGCAGACTCCCTGCAAGAAAGAGCCTTGCTCTTGGAGACTCAAATTCTAATTGACTTTTTGAGATGCAGCCTGATGGGAAATGAATAAAAATTGCAGAAACACCTTCCTGAAGTGGATTCCTAATCTTGTGAGTAATGCCATTCAACTCACAGGTGACAACAGTCTTGTGTACAAAAATCCTCAGATTTTGGATACTGAGTCTTTGGTTCCTGTGCTTTTTCCTACCCTGGCATAGAAGAACTGCACTGTCAGGCACCTCTGCTCAGGAATGTACTGGCTGCAGGCCCAGGTGAAAGGGGAGCACCCACTGCATGGCACGGGGCAATTGGAAGGGAGGGTAATGTGTGCCCACTGCTTCACCCCCTCCAAGAGCACAGGTACTGAGGCCAGGAGGCACAGCAGCAACCAAACCTTCCTTTGCTTGTGGGTCAAATCCTGCAGYTTTTAATCCTGCTGAACTCATACCCAAATCAATGGAACTTTTCTCCAGACAAAAGGAAATTCTATTCCTCTCATTATTCCCATTAGCCACAGCTCCAGGCACACGACCGGAAGGGGTGACTTTGTCATGTTTGCTGGATGTTGAGGGCCTGTTGTTCATGTTAATTTGAGAATGGCACTTGCACATTCTGACCAGGAAATCCGGTACCATGGGGTTAACTTTCAGCTCTTACACCAAACACAAATCAGTGAGGAAATTCACTGCTAGATGCGGTCTCTCATTATTTAAAAGACAATTTGCATGCTACACAGAAATAAATTAGCTCCCAGGTGACAGCTGTTCCACTGTGTCCATTCCTGGAACGAGATGCCATGCTGGGAAATCTAAATGCAGACCAAAAGATTAGAACAGTGCACTTTCTTGCCTTGTAGAAAGGTTCTTCCCAAAAGAGAASGATAAAGAAGAGAGGGGGAGAATGGATGTTTCAAACCACCAAGTTTACATGCTTAACTAACAAACCTCACTTTTACAGTCTGTATTTTCTTTTCACTTCACATCTTGCTAGAAGATGTGGATGCAAGTGTAATGTGTACAAGATTTTGAAAGGCAAACAGAGGAATTCAGTCCTAACCTTAGGTTGGCCTTCATGTGGGATCCTTGAGACCATGTGAACAAGACTTGTAATAGTTGTTGTTTTACCACATGCATAGAAATCAATGAATGCGTTTTCCTGCACTGTACCAAAAGCCAACCAGGCACCACTTTTTCTCTACCTAAAAGTCTCAAGACAACTCACAAGAGATGCTAAGCCATTTTTCACCATAATGGTTTTGTAATAAAMAGTCTTCTCATGGCTTGGTTTAAAAACTGTCTATTGCATACTGCACACAAATATATGCACATTTACGTGACACTGTACTGTGGGGATGTAGATGTAGTATGATGTATTATGAAAACAMATTATACTGCCAGCCTTCTGCTGCTCTATGGCCTCCTGAAAGCAGCAAATTCCTGTGGCAGCTTCCTGTGTGCCAGGACTGCTCCATGGGGATGCCAGGCAGTTTACCTGTAACACCAAATTGGGATGAATGGGAATGTGTGTGTGTAAGTGTCACAAGAAGCACAGGAGCAAGGATTAAAGAGCAGCATATGTTCGCTGCTGCAGAGCAACATATGGGATTTCATTCATATGACCAAAGAGCAAGAAGAGAAGGAAAAAACCTATCTAAAGATAAGGTATACAGAAGACTGAAAATWACTGGAGGCAATAAAATAACCAGATAAGAAAAACCTGGCAACTGTAATTCAGGAATTCTGCCACAGGCTAATGAGAGATGAGATAAAATAATGAGGCAAAAGGTCCCAAACAACATCACTCTCTAAAGGCTGTAAAAGATAAGTCCAAAATTAGTTCATCATCACTAATTAAGGAGAGCTGAACGGATGTGATGAGGCCCTGATAGGTGGTGTCCCTCTGTGCCACACACCAGCGATCCTTTGGTCAAGGTCAGTAAAAYACTGCTGCCTGTGCTGCAGGCTGAAATCCCAAAGCAAGATGATTTATTCTTCCAGATGTTGCTACTGGTGTGAAACTTGCTGGTACATCCAACAAGTGACACTAACCACACCTGGGCAAACAACCACGGYCTCAGTGTGGTTCACAGAACAGATGAGCTCAGAATGTGTGTGCACAGTGTAATGCCACAGAAAGGACTGAGGGTACTTTGCCACAGCCTGAATATKGAGTTCTCCCAGTGCTCCAAATGCATGATCAGCATGAGCCGTGACAAGGAAAGGAAATCACCTGCTGTCTCAGCCCATCTCTCACACACTCATGTCACCCTCCTTCAGTTTCTCCTTAACACTTACTGACAATGTGCTGTTCAGGCAAACTTCACATTTGCCCGTTCCAAGTGCCCCGTTCCTCTTGTAAAACAAATCCAATATTTGCTATAAATCAAAATCAAGCCCTATAGAAGCAAAAATTCATAAGCATCTTCTGGACCACAGTATACCCTTTACAGCAAATTTTTACAGACTGTTACCTAAATAACAACATTTAATCTGAAAATTTTGCTACCATGGGTAYCTTTCTTCCAATTACTTATAAATATAACAAAATCAGACCTGGAAACATTTCAGGCACTATCAGCTTTGTATCACAATAAATACTGATAATTTGTTCCTGAACCTAGTTTTCTGTCTCTACTCAGCTAATGTAAGGCAGTGCTTCACTACTCCATCTGTGACAGTTCATGTTCAAAAGCACCATTTGTGAGGGATTTCTTAAAATGAAAATCAAAAGCAATGAAAAATTCTCTCAGAGGAGACTGCACATGACTAGAACAAACAAGGCTCTTCAGTCTCTCTYACCCCTTCAGGATTTATCACCAAATAAAATAGGCAAGTTGTTGAGCATGACTATCACCATGACTTATTTAAAATCTCCCTAGAAACCTTTGGCTTAAAAATTTGATTCAAAGCAACAAAAATACTTTAAAAAGTGACATCTGAACCTGAATCTTCAGTAATAAAAGACTGTTCGCGTTCAGCTTAATGATTAACATGCTGAATATTCTAAACAAAAGTGATAAAGACACTGAAATGCCCTTTCAGATGCAAGTATACCATTACCCCTCCTCTAAGTAAATTTCAGACACACAGCTCATTCCAGGAGGGTCTTCAGAACTTGAAACAAGGACTATTACTACTGATAATTTCACTAAATAACAGAAGGTATTTTTAAACTTTTTTGTCTACCTCTTGTTCCAAGAAACAACAGCCAGAAGGCAAACCACAATAAGATAAAACTAAAACTCTGTAAGAATGTAGACTCTCTGCACAATGTAGTTTCTCTCACCTGTAGAGGTCAGTGAACTGCCCTTCCTTCCAGCGATAATACAGGTCATTAAGCAGGCGCTCATGCTGTCTGTACAAGCAGATGTAGTTGGAGACAGGGAAGGGTTCCTTGGAAAAACAGGTGATGCTATCCACCATACTGTATCTGTCAAAGTGCATCCTGAAGTAATTCCCATGTCCTGCCTCTCCAGTTACAATCTCCATCCCCTGCAACAGAAAACACCAGGAAAGCTGGGAAGATGGAAGGAACACGTGACCTGCCGCATGTACAGGGTCAGCAAGGGGTTCCAACTCCACAGTTCCCACATAGTTCTTAGCACACACAACCCTACATTTTTAATCAAGAGACCACTCCTGGCACAGTGGGTCATCAGGCACGCTGCTGTGGCTCGGACACAGATTTTCTGTGTGGTTTAGTTTGGTTACTGCCCACCCAACTGTGCAGCACCAGCCAAGTGCCACTGCAGACACCTRGTGGACCTGGGCCCTCTGGCTGTGCTGGCAGTGTGACACCAGATCCACGGGGACCTGTGACCTCCTGAAGCAGCAGCTGGAGTCAGGAGGGATGCCCTGGGGCATCCCAAACAACACTGGATAGCTCTGTTTGGGCCGCTCAATTGAACTCTGTTCAGCCTCATTTATGACACAGAGCACACACATGGCATATCGTGTTTACTGTCAATAAAAGAACACCAGTATTAGGTGCTGATGCTCAAACTAAATAATTTAGMTTCAGCTACTTAAGTCAATCACTTAGACAAAAATGTAAAAATTTGCTTCAAACCCCACTCTGCAGTGGGGTGATCAAATAGCTTGAAGGTATTTTTTCAAGCGGTATTCCTGTTACAGTTTTATAYGTTTCTACAACCTGTTGCTAGGCTACAGGAACCTTTAGTATTTTCACATCTACGCTACCACCTTTCACTACCTTCTCTTACTTCTTTTTTAGGAAACTCTTTTAGGATTTACATGAAGTTTCTGGAGTGGCTTTAAAGATGGTCCCCTTTCTGGTAATCGGCAGGTAATCAGAGTGCTAGCAAAAGAATGCTAATCATATTCTAGCAATTTGAAATAACAAAACCAATTTCTCTCTCTGATAGCCCTTTCTGCTTTCTACTACATGCTGCTTTGGATGGCTCATCCTGGATCTGAAAAAGAAGGTGAGCCTGATTCCTCTCTCTAAACCATTCTTCTTAAAAAGCCCATTTGTTTCTGTGGACCATTGTCCAGGTTTTAAAATCAAAAGTGAAGTAACCTTTTAAAAACTGCACTTTAAATCAACTGCAAAATGGGCTTGATGCAGAAATTCCAAAGGAAAAAGGTACAATCTGTGTGAAAGAGGACCTTGACTAGGTGGAAAGCTTCCTCCAGCTTTAAAAGACATTAGTCTAGTCTTTTTCTAGCCTCAAGTCAGCTTCTCCAGTAAGAGAAGCACCTCCACATTTGTATCCTGAGACAATCTCCCATGCAGCCCAGGTGGAGTGCTACCCTCTGTCTTGTTTCAAGACAACTCTCATGGCTGCAGGACTTGCTATTTTCTAGCAGCACAGAGTATCTCTTCCACAATACCTTCCACTATTCTGAATTCCCCTGACAGACTGCCACGCTTTATCATCTGCATGCACTTGCAGCACCAYATTGCAGGGAGGAAAGAGGCTCATCACTAAGACAGAAAGCATGAAATCCTACTAATACTGTCCTGTGTCCTCTCTATGGAAGCCAGGCATCTCTGGAGAAAGTCAAACACCAGAAGTGTGGAATGGAACACCTGRGATGTTCAGTTAGTTCTGAGATTCCTCCAGGTTCTCCAACTGTATCTGGTGCATACGGTGCCCCCAGGCCCAGCTACCCTAAATAGGAACATCTTTTCAARCAAAAGTAGGGAACGAAACAAGAAAAAGTTCCATTCTTTAACTTACAAAATCACATGGGGCAAGTTTTTCATCCAAGGCTATGGGGATTGCTGGCTTGGAAATGTGCAAGTAGTTATAACCTCCAGGAAAAACACCTCCTGCCATAAATGAAAAGATGAGATTTAAGTCATTAACAATGAAGAAAATAATGTATTTGTTGTCCTACTTCTGCTATCATCTTTTTCCACTACATAAGGAGCTTTGAGGGCTATGAGATGGCACCTGAAGGGAGATGGACATGCCTGTACTACAGAAGAGCAAAAATACCTCAGAGGGGATGGAAGTGCGACAGAAATACAGCTGGACATACCTTGAACCTTACACATTTTGTACATGGGGATGAGTCTGTCTGAGCCTTCTGGTGTCTCAGAACTGGGCTGACAGGTTGGATCAAAAAGACTCAGCATGGATGCAGCAAGCTCAAAGCCAACCTCCTTGGAGTTGAAGTTGCTGTGTGTCAATTCATCTCTATAGTATCTCCTGGAGAACTTTGTCAGAGGACCTGCAGCCCTGATGTTGACATCATTGGTGTGGAATTTGGCATCAATCACAAGCCTTCCATCAAAAACAAGGCAAGAATCATTGATGGCCTTAAAGGTTTCATAATCCACTCTTCTGTAGGCAAAGCTAAAAAATGCCTAAAAAGGGATGTATATAAGTGTAAGTTATCRTATATTACTTACTGGCTGATTTCATAAATCAAAACCCAGACTTCATTCTGAATGTGATTTTAAAAAACAAGAATGTAAAATACAGTATGATTTTGACAGCATTGGCACAGCAGAGAGATCCTTCTAATCCAGCATTTACAGCTACCAAAGTTAAGATTAAGACAGTAGAAATGAGAATTACTAAACAAGAATCATTTGCTTCTGGTTACTACATAGTTTTAAAACTTCAAAATTTGCTATGTCAAACAGCCTGAGTGGGCATATTTTTTGTGTTAGTACAAGCATGTAACATAGATCTGAACCCTCTGTTMAGTTTGTTTTCTTTCAAATGCTCAAGCCAACCTGAAACCACAAGGAACGGAAAAGCACAATGTATTTGGATTTTCACAGGATAATTGTGYATTGCAAGTGTTTTCCCAACTGTTTACCAACAGTGTTACTTTAGCTACCAGCACAGGGACAGTTGATGAAAAGGAAAGATCAGAAATTAAACTTGTTCAGAGGAAATGTCATCCTCACTCCAACTGTAGCAGCAGAATTTCAGTCAGTGGAAGCTGCAGAGGCCAAGGACTCTAAATCCATAAATTCCTGCTTTAAATCTTAAAGAAAGAACTAGTGACAATTCTCTCCTTTTGTCTTCTCATGGTACTGTCCCTCTCCTGGGCCACAAGGAAGCAGAGCTCCTGTCCCCACACAGAAGCTGAGGCAGCGCATTCAGCACTGCAAAGCAGATGGTGCTGGGAGCAGACTGCAGATGTGGGAGAAGCAACAACCACAAGAAGCATCCTCTGGAAAAAGATCAACTGAGAGCTGGCAGAACACAGCCCCAACGAGTGTAAAACAAGAAAGCCCACSAGACACTGAGGGGTGAAAGGAGTAAGAATGACAAGGCTGAGAGATATTTTGAACAAGACCACAGTCTGCAAAGGACACAGATGAAAACTGACAAAACAAGTTTGTGAAGCCCTAGAGCCCTCACACAGAGCTTTTCCTGCCATTACTGTCCTCAGCCTTTAAAACCATTAGATGACAAGTTGGTGCCCCTCCAGCAAGAAATRTTCCTTTACAGGCTGAGGAAAGGGTGGAAAGGTCTCAGATGAGCACATTTTCCCTTGCTGCCTYCATCCTGAACAGCCCAAGACATAATTGTGCCAGGACAAAGCAGCATCTATAATCTGTCCTTCCCTGAGCACCAGCTCAGGACACAGCTGTAACTGGGGTAAAGGTGTTATCCAGTTGTACCCGCAAAGAGCTTTCCTGGGGACGAAGGGCAAGTGTCAGATACTCAACTGGCTGGATGAGCCAGCTGAATGAAGAGGCATAGGAGAAAGAAGCAAAGGGAGCTGGAAATGTTAGCAACATCGGCATAAGCAGAGATGCAGCAGTGAGGAGCCAGAGCCCCTGAGCTTGTACATAGATAAAACCAAGTGATGAACTATGCACAGCTAAGGGAATTCTGACCATGTCAGAGAGCCAAAAATCAGGGAAGCTCTGCCTGGAGGGTAACAGGACCACACAGCCCCACATCCTGCCGGCTGACAGGCAGGACAGTGTCACCAGAGGGGAGGGGAGCACTGCAACCTCCAGGCAGGAGCCATCTGTCAGCCCGGGCAGGAGGGAGGGAGGAGGGAGGGAGGCTGCTGCTTTAGGGAAAGAAGAGATTTTCTCCTGTTGTTTTATCCTGCAGGACTCAACAAATTAAGCCCCCAAGAACTGCCAATCAACAGTTGATACTGGCTGAAATCCCAAAAGGCCCTGAGTTGCTGCAGAGCTGATTCCTGCAGAGCCTGGTCTCTCATGAGTGCTGCTGTCTTCCCAGCRGAGCTGCTCTCCAGAGCCTGCTCCTCCTCTAAGTCCAGCCTCCCAGGTGGCTGGAGGCAGAYACAGGAGCCTTGCATGGCAACTGAACTGGTTTTGGAGAATACAAAGACCCTTGACATCGYAAGTAATCGCTAGCGTTTCATTTTCGAGGCTGTGAAAGAGACCTCAAGAAGGAAGGACAAGCACAGAGCACGAATGGGCAAGAGAAAGAAACCCCAAGGCAAGGGGGGTCTGAAGGAACAGGGTAGATCACACAAGCAAGGCAGTGTGGAAAAGAGGGGTGGGCTGAAGGGGAGGTGGTCAGCGGATACCAACTTGCAAAAACAAGAACCAAACTGAGATCTCTGTGGAAAGATTAAAAGAGATTTCAAATCAAGAGAACTGGAAAAGCTGCATACAAGGAAAGAGTGAGAGGAACACCACTACTGATGTGGAGACCAAAATCAGGAGACCACTATGGATAAAAGTGTTGTGTGAGGTCTTCACCCCCACCAAGAAGGCCTTTACTATCCCTATGTTAAAAAGAAAAGGGATGCAGAGCTGGGCGGGGAACAAGGACCCTGACACCTGGGGAGCTCTCTGGGAGGGGCACAGCGCCTGTCCTCTCTGCAGTTAAACCCACCAGATGCAAAGAGGAGAGCACACACAGTGGGGAGTGTGGAGGGGCAATCAGCTCCCTACAAATGCAGGTTTTAAAGTGACCCTATCAGAAGTGTTTGCTCCTATGGATTAGCCCAATGAAGGGAAACAGAACTATCCTGACCCTTAGGAAAGGCTAGAACCTGCGCCCAGTCTCAGAGCAGAGACACACTTGTAAACATGCCTACAGTTTCCGTGAGATATTAGTACTGAAAGTGAAAAACCTGCAATCGTTGATGTAGAGGGAAAGGAACCTGCTTAAAATATGTTTTCATAAAGTTACACACTATCCTAGCACTTATGGCTTCTACCATGACAATCAAATGCACRTAACTATAGACAGGAGTAACTGCACATCTAAATAAGAAAAGGATTTCTGGAATTACTTACAAAATGAATTAAGAGTATTTGTCACTCARCAGTGAACAACTACTTGTGTGTCAGGTGACTTAAATACATTTTAATCCAAATCAGTCAGGGCATTAACAACACATTTATTTGGATTTTTAAAAAAAATACTACTTGAGACTAACAAGTGAATGTTCAACATAGAGACAGTGRGGAAAAAGATAAATCAATGAGGGACCATCTACATTTGATGGCTTTGGTGTTAAAAAACCAGCCTGAAGAAAAGGCACAGGAAATATGTACTTACTGAGCACTGCAGTCGGAGGTCTTCTGTGGCAGTGGTGAAGGCAGCCCAGGTAATGAGGCCCTGGTCATCCTGGCCCCACTGTGCCAGGACACTGGCCGGGTGCACGGCCACACCCGCCTCTGCCAGGGCCTCCCCCACCACACGCTCCAGGGCAGCGTCACTGAGGCAGGGACCGGCAGAGCTGAGCGGAGCCTGCACAAGATGGATGCGGGAACCCTCAATCCCGAGGGACAAGAGGGTTTCTACCGTGGTGTAAATGTCAGTTGTATTCCCATAGACAATGACGTTCCCTAAGAGGAAARAAAAGGGAAAAAGATTTGTAAGACATACAATGAAAACCTTATTAGTATAACTCAGATGATAATAACATGGAATTGCTCTCTTTGACCCTCTTATTTCTCTGATGCTATGAAGCAAACAATGTTACCTAGCAACAGCAGCTACGATAATTTAGTGAAGAATCTGTACAAAACATCCCACAAAGTAGGCAAGTACTTAACACAGAAGTATGATACTCATCCTGACCCCATAATTTGAAATTATTTTGATTGAAAAGCCTCTAGGGGTAAATAAATTAATAAAACACCATTTTTATTTTCCTCTCTTCTTAATTTTGCTCATTCACAGGACTGATGGAGGGGGGAGCAGACAGAATCAAATTCAGTACATCATGCAGAAAACCTCCACAAACTGTGGAAAGGCCAAGTTATAGCCAACAAGCCCTTGTGCCACACAGAGGTCACCAGTGCTGCCACTCCCTTCTGCCAAAGCCTGATCTCCARAGAATGGGGATGGCCCTGCAGATGCACCTGTCCCTGGTGGTGGGAAGAGCTCAGCACCACTCTGAAGGCAGCTGCACATGGCACAATGCCCAACCCAGAGCCAGCTCCATCCCTGCTCACTGCAGGGAGCTCAGCGAGCTGGAGGCAGCCATCCATCTGAGCAGCTGCTGTGACAGCAGCACGTTTCAACTGCCGCTTCTTCTGATGAGTGTCAGCACAGCACAAAAACCACTCCTGAAAACAGCTCCATCCTCCCACCCCAGGCATAGGGAGCTCAGACCTGACCCRGCCCTMCTGCCTGGCACTGCAGAGCTKCAGGGCAGGGCCCTGCTCCTTCTSGTCCACACCTGGTGACACTTCAAAYGGCACAGTCAGTGCTGAGCAGGAATATGAGGAGGGGAGGGTTTGTTCTGTGTGAGCACAAGGGGACTCTTCAGCCTAATGGCTAAAGCCCTCCTGGCAATAAGGGAGGCAGAGCTGGGACACAGTGGAGCAGCTGTGTGTTTTATCTCAGGGTGGTTTAATACAAAACTCACAAACATTCCTCTGAGCAGGACTGAGATGTGCACCTCTCCTCCCAGATCTCTCTGTGCCCCTGCTTGGAATAGGAACCATTTGTCTGCTATGTAACCCACAAAGCCTTTGAGTAATCCAGACAAACAGCCCCAGCTCCTGGGGGCTAGGGACCCTYCCCACGAGGGCCAGAGCCCAGCCCTGCTGGCTCTCTGTGCACCACGTGCCCCCCAGCTCCAGCCTCAAGCTCTGGCTGTGGGGTTCAGACAGAAGCAGGAACACCTCCACCTGCCTGCCCATGTCCACATCAGCTCATGCACGCCCGGTCTGATGGTGTTTCACATTTGACCTGTCAGCACAAGCATGCCTAAAAAGCACCTTCCCAGTGGTTTAATGTCCCACACCTGGGCAGTGCTACAACCAACTCACACGTTTACCTCAGCAGTGACATTTACGTCTCGCCACAAGTGACAGCGTCCCCTATACTCTAAATTGTATTATTTCATAGGCTAAACTAATCTCACTGGACCATGTTTTACTGCATGAGATGCAGGGTAATACTAAACTGAGCATGCTCACAGCATCAGCTCCCGAGAATATTAATGATAAAAATGTTAACAGATGTTCTACTATTCCCYTTTGACTACAAGGTTATTTTATTTGTCCCTATCAGTTTGGCTACTTGTAGCTGCCAAAGAAACATCTCTCTTCATAGCTGCCAGAGACAAGACTTGCCCCATGAGTACACTGCACAGCAATGATGGAAAACACTTTTTCACTGTTCACGGAAGTGACCAGAGGGACAGAACCATTCTACCTGCAAATACATCAATTTCAAAACATAAGAAGAAAGAGATTTTCCTACTTTAATAAATATCAGAATACAGGAATTCTGTCTAATGTGTCCATCACTGACCTGGCTTCCCAAGCCAGAAGAACCTATCCCACAGCTTGTGCCTGCCAGGAAACATGTCTGCAGCTGCACCAGCCTCAGAAGAGAGCCAAAAGAGAAGACATAAGCCTGATTGGTTTTTCCCTGYTGCAGCAGGGTGTAATGCAAGAAGCAATCCAGCAGAACTTGTKGGTAAAGAGCAGTTTTGCTACACTAATTTTTATTAACTCCATGTGCTGGCAGTGCAGGCAGGAGCGTGGTGTGCAGGTGCTGATAGCCTCATGCTACATTTACATGTTTTCAATTTGCAAGGACTGAAACATCAGGAGTGAAAAGGATGCTGTGGCTGGAAAAGGAGGATGAGGAGGGTTTCCCAGAAGTACAGCCCAGCAAAGCACTWTTCTGACTCCAGGGTAAGGCTGGGCTGAGACACCTTCACCCTCAGAGAGAAGCTCAGGTACTGTATTAGACACTGGCATTTGGGGATGTGCAAGATCAGATGAGAGTCTTACATTTCTCAAGGAAAACTAAAATTCTGTTTTATATGGTAATATTAAATACAACTGCATTAGATCAGGGAAAGCAATGCTCCTTTATTGACCTCTTGTAAATCAACAATTTACTGCTTCTGCTTATTACAATATTAGTGGCTTTTTAGATGACAGTGCTAGTAGTCTAGGAACTACAGATATTCATTATGGACTGAAATTATGTCCACTGGACAGAGAGCAGTTCCTCAGGATGCTTTTATTATTTAACTACATGAAAATGTATGTATCTGTGAGTAAACATAATAATCTTCTACCGAAAAAAAACAGCCATAAATAAAGATCATTACAGTAGTTTTATCATTTATTACCCGAATGTCAGTGTTCAGCTGCAGAGCAGACTCATTCATTTTCCACAAGTGGAAGCAAAAGATTTTGGTGACCCTRATGTGACCTGAATCTTTGCAGTTTGCAAAAGCTAAAGGAGAAACCCAGTATGAACTAAAGCATTGGTGGCTTCGGTTGGTGATTCATGCACTGGAATTTTAATGCAAGAGTATTCCTACAAACACGCTTTTAACAAGGCAGCAAACTAGGCTTAGGTGAAGAGAAAAAATATAATTGCTCCATTTTGAGCCATTAAAGCAGTTTTGCTCYTTACTTTACTTCCATCCTACTTTTATTTTACGGGAAGTGCAGAGCTAATAGGAGATGAATTTCAATTAGTCCCAATTACAGTTGTAACAGGTTCTATGCATTAGGTGGCTGGGTTTCATCAGTGAAGCCACAGTGGTAGCTGTGGGGCCAGTCCTTGCCCTGTTTCCGTGCTCCAGGCAGCAGAAAGCCCTCCCAGAGCCCTGTCACARCTATCAAGACTGAAAGAACAGTGTTTGTAAGAACCATTGACAGAAAAAGAAGCAGGATGAGGAGTAAGAGAAACTGAGATCAGTGGAGAAAGACCTCTCCAGCTGGGCACTCTGCACAGCAGCAGAGAATGTGATGGGAAGARCAAGGAAAGGGAACTGAAACCACAGCAGGGGGAAACAGGAAGGTGTCACAACTCTCCTTGACCACATCTCCTAAAGTCCCTCCAGATTGGCCTCATTGGGAGGCATGAATTAACCTTCTCTACACATAAAGACAGACCAGTGCCTGATGAAGAGATGCAGCTCCACRCTGCAGCCAAGGCCAGCAGCAATAATGAAGTTAAGATGAACACCCTATGACTTTAGTACTACTGGAGATGGGGCACTCCTGCCAAGACAGGTGAGGCACTGTGATCRTGCCATTTGCTGCAGAGCAACCAATCCTCCCAGTGCTGTGCATCCCAGCTGATGGCTGCTCCCGAGCAGATCCCTGCACAGGGGGACCAGARCACATTCCAGGACTGGGAACTCAGGGATTTACATGAAGGACTAGCAGCAGCAAACCGGGAAAACTAACAACCTCATCTGTTTATGCAAAGTCAGCTGCAGGTATCAGCTGGACACCAGCAGGACTGTGTGGGCAGGGGCTGGTACCAGCTGGAGGACAGGTGGAGCTGGACTGCTCCAGAGCCTTCACCATGTGCCCAAGGCCAGGAAGCTGTCTGAGAAAATGCTGCCATGTTTATGGATTCCTGTGCTGCTCACAGCAAGACCTGGAGGATGATAAAGGAATTTCCAGCATCTTGAGAACTTCTCTAAAGGATTGCCAAGCAGGAGTGAACCTTGCACCACGCCAAATCACTGCCAATTCTCATCACACTCTACAATCAAGGCAGGTAAAACACATCTTCAACAAATCCTCCTCTTGCACTGTGCCAACAGGAATTCCTCACAAAGACAGCTTGCCTGCTCTGAACTGGCCTAACTCAGAGCCAGCAAGAACTGACACTACATGCACTCACTGATTCTGTCTCTCTTTCTATGGTTCAAAGTTGAATCAGAAACCTGGACAGTCCCARATATTTTCCACAGTGCACACACACAGTGTGTGATGAACTAATGACATACAGAGCACATGCAACGAGGCTGAGGAAATACAGGRATGGTGCACATCTCCACAAATGTCTGATTTTAAGGGTTAAAAAGTACCAGGAGCTTGCAGTTCTATGTGAAAATCTGTAAACTGATGCAACTAAATACAATGCGGGCAGAGACTTCCTAATTTAGACTTGTTTTCTTTGTGTTATGCCACAAATCTAGATATTTTTCTATACAACAGAAAAACACATCCACTAATTAAATTATTATTTAATTGGCTAATTAATGACTCYGGACAGATTTACATTTGGGACTCATTTTGTTTTATATAATAACTGCAGATAATTAATCTATCTCAAACCTTTCTTTCCCAGCTAAATATGTTGGGTATCAAAAATGACAAAAAATTATAAATTAACCTGGAAAACAAAGCACAGCAGATGAAAGACTATGTTAGAATTAATCAGATGCCAATTATACCATGGAATAAAGGAAATAATAAGCCTAGAAAACATTTCTGTAACTGTGTGTGTGTGTTAACGAAGCCCYTTACCTTCGGAGCTGACAAGGTTTTCCTCCAGCCAGCATGCTGCCTCTAAGCAGTCCTGGGCATCGTTGAGAGTGAAGTGATTGGAAGGGACTTCCTCTGTGTATCTCTGTGGCCACTTAGTCATGACTTCAGTGATCTCTCCTTCTGTGGGAGCCAAGGCCTGGAGAAACGAATTGGTGAGTGGATATATGGCACAGCACTTGGAGATGCTAAAAGACAATGACACTCCCACTTTGGCTACCCAATGGCTGCTGCCCTGGCACATCGCAACCCTCTGTCACACTCAGCAGCAGCAAACACATCCACGGCCACAGGAACATGGATTCACACCGATCTGACTGTACACATGTGTGCATGTATTACCTATTTCCTGTGGGATGTGGGTGACCATTTCAAACAGCAGTGCCAGTACAAGTGGGGGCACATGGCAAACACCAGGGACTGCACAGCAAACAGCAGAAATGTCCCAACACCCAGCAGAGGGATATCAGCACCTCTCTGAATAACAGACCACTTCAAATGGCCCTTGGAAGTCTTTGTGAAGCCAGACTGCATCCACCTTTTGTCAGCAAAAATCAGGTCAACAACAGGTTTTGTCCCAGAGAAAGGGATCAAAACCTGCTTGATGGTTCAAATGCAAAGATTCACTAATACATTCACTGTGTAATRCTGCTTTACAATAACAAACTCAATCTGAGCTGTACAGAGCAAAAAGGCAATCTCATCTCTGACTTCCTCAGTACCACTGAGCACATCCTGAACCCTGTTCTCACTGCCAACCAGATCAGCTGAAATACTATTGGGTCATATAAAAACAAGCGTGACACCAAAAAAATCTTACTCAACGCGTAAATCTCTAAATCRTAACAGATAATGTTTTACTGAGCATTAACTTGGCAGCTTACTGAATAAGGGATAATTTATAAAAAGAATGTACTAGAGCTTTGTGTAATAAAACAGAAGCCACTAATTTCTTCTTATCCTTTKGTATAGTTTAAAAGTGAGAATAGATGAGATGATGGGATTTCCTTTAAAAGGTAGATAAAACCTGCCTTTTCTCTTGCTTTCTTTATCTTTCTTTGTCCTCCACTGTAGTTACTTGTTTAAAAATATTTTGCTAGTCAGAGTTACCTCCAAACACCTTATCCTAGGAGCACTTTTTCAGCCCACACTTCAGTTTTTGTTTCATCCCTGCTGAACAGTAGCCATGGGCTGCTGTTTAAGCATGGCTCTGCTCTGAGAAGGAATCTCAGACAATGCAGYATGCTGCACACATGCAGCCAGACACTGCTGTGGGACATGGGATAGCACTGCAAAACTGCAAACGTACTCACATCCATCTCCTGATTTTAAAGGCAAAATGCCTTGCATGCAACTCTACCTCAAACYACCCAGGTAAAGCAAAACCCTGCAGCAAGGGAGCTGTACCAAGCTGCCTGTTTGGTTACATGGCCTGAGAGCCTCATGGGGATACAAGAGGCAGAAGCCACTCTGCCCAGGGAGTCTGAGTAGGGCTGGAGCTCAGCTTGATTCCACTTCTTACATGCAGTAGTGGGTCTGCTTCAGTCTCACTGGAAACTCAGCTGTGTGCTACAATACCAAGCAACATTATGGATGTGYCTAGGCATGGTCATCACGTGAGGTGAGTAATTAATTTGATAAGGAATTCTCTCTGTTTCCAGAASTAGGTCAAATGGTGTTAGACCAGCTGGAGTTAAGTCTCCTGTGACTTAACTGGGGCCACATGTCAGTTGAGCCTGCTTCTTAGCAGGTTTAATGGTTATGGTGGCAAAAACACCAGCAGCTTTGCCTCATGCCCAACCCTGCACAGTAAACTGCTGGTGAAAAATTCTGTCCAACCCTCCTCTCTGGCTTCGGCAGCGGCACCGACACAGCCCAACCTGCAGCACTGAAGGGCTGCAAACTGCCGGGTGCTACCCGTGCTAAGGCTGCTCTGTTTAATCCTAGGAACACCACTGAYTGTAGAAAACCTGGGAATATTGTGCTGGTTTCCACTCTGCACACACCTCACCTGGTAGCTCTGTCCTGTGCACAGAACCAGGTAATCGTACGGCACTATGTCCTCCTTGGAAACAACGACGTATTTGGCAGTGCGGTTTATGCCAGTCATTTTACCAACCACAACATTAACCCAGGAACAAAGTGACATCTGTGCATAATCTTCATCATTAAAACAGTGGCTGTGAAGAAAGAATATCTGTAAGTGACATTTCAGCAGCTGACAGCAGGCATTAATTAGACATCTGGTGAGCTCGGCCCAGGCCCCCAGTGGTTCTGCCCGCTCCCTTGCTGTGAGTTTACAGCACTCTGTGGCAAAAGATCAGGCATTAGGAAATACTCAGTTACAAATTGACAACTTTCTGCAGAAACCAAACAATCCCTTCCAGCACTAGCCCTCACAACCACATAATTCAAGAACGAAGTCAGAAATATATGCTTTACTCTCTTTTCCTTTGCAGGCTGATGCAATGTGGAGGCTTTTGAAACTGTAAAGAAAATAACAGTTCAACTCTTTCTCCAAGACAAGACTTCCTTATTCAGCTTTTTCCCCACTGTCCTTCCTTTGCTATTCCACTTCACCATCATGGCTATGGTGAGATGCAAATGCATGGAATGCACTCTATCATTTTAGCATCCATGTTCCAAAGTATTAGTCCAAGAAGTTTAAAAGTAAGTGGAAAGCTAGAAAAATGGTTTTCAGAACTAGAAATAAAAGGCAGACATCTCAAATTTCCTACTGGTGACTCTTTTCAAAATTAACTTTTCCCCAATGCAAGAATGACAAATTCTGAAAACATATTAAACTAGTCCTGAGCTCCAGGGTGTTTAGGGTGTGCATGGAGCACATATCMGAAGCAACATGCTCTGGCAGTGTCAATTYGGTGCCAGTACCCTMAAGTCACGTGTTGACTTTAACAGTMTYGGAACAAGGTTTGCTTTTTTCACATTTCAGGGGTGCTACAGCCCATTCCAAGCAAAAAGCATTGGATATCCCTGTGAGTGAAAGAAGTATCAAAGATCTGAAAGCTGCTATTTAAAAAAGCCAATCTTAAAGCAAAATCCAAATGGAACAAAGTCTCTTTTAATGTCCCAGTAATGAAAATTACAATTCTATCCAAAGGTCTTTTAAGGCTCAGAGTGTGGCCCCACGAAGTATGTCCAACCAAGCAAATACCAGGACACTTATTATTCCTTTTGTGCTGTTTGCTTCATCGTCTTCTGCAAAGACAAAGATTCCTAGAGATAAAATAATTCCATACAAGTGGGTGACAGACACATCACTATAAAATGTGAGGCCGACCAGAGAGAACGTTCCCAGCTAAGGTCCATCATGATTCATGAACACTACTGASCCTGGCAATGGCTCATCATGGAAATGCACAGAAGGTTGCTGGCCACTGCACAAATCCAGCTGGGCTCAACTTTGTACCTCCCTGATACTGGAAACCTGCACCAGGCAAAGCCTATTCAATTAGGTTCTTTCAGCAGAACTGCACAAACCCATTTATAGCTTTGTAGAGCAATAAACCCATAGGATCTGTGAAAAAGAATGCAACAGGTYTAAAACAAGCAAAAAAGACAAATGGTTGGTGTCACAAGGATGTCTGGCTTGTGAGACCAGAGCAACATAGCAAAAATAAGGACTGTGAACATACTACGTGAAAGAAGCTGAGTCTCACCTTTGCCAGGACCTCAGGATGGGAATGGCCAATACAGAGACCCTGGGCTTCACCCAGGCAGTCAGCTCAAGTCACTGTAGAAAATACAGTCCACCTGCCAAACTAAACTCATGGCCATTAGCAGCCCAAGAACTCAACTTTCTATTGATACTTAGTGATGAAAAATATTCCACTTTCTCCCMTAGGCCTAGAAGTGATTAAACAGAAGGGGCTGGGGCCATGTTCCAGCATTTGATACTGTTCTGTGACACCAGCAGCTGCAGCAGAGAGTGTGGGCAGAGACCTGCATTGACAGCTGCTACTYTGCCATTAATACCAGGACACACATCCCAACACAAAGCTCCTGGTTCTATGTTAATTGTTGATAAAAAATTCCTAAAGCTGGCATTCAGGACAAATACAATTGCTTTCATGACCTGGGGAATTTTAAGACTGAGTTGCCTYAGGTTTTCTGAGGTGCTCTGTGTCCTCTGTACTCACAGACACCAGAGGCAAATAAATAAGGGAAGAAAACCACTGACAATTCTAAACTGTAATAATGCAGAAATCTATAAATAAATGGACATTAAGGACACAGGAAGGTTTTCAAAAGCACTTTTATAATTGAGGTACACAGCTCCCAGGAGACTAACACTCCAAAATCACAGGGATGCTTTCAGAAATCATACCCTGCAGAGTTCAATTTTCACTCTTAATCTGCTTTCAGATTTTAACAGCTAAATCTGGTGAGGCAGCTCTGAACTGCAACTTTCTGTCAGGAAGGATGCTTTGTTAGTAGAACTTTTCTAGAGTGAACTTAGGAAAAAGAGTAGATAGATTTATTTGAACATAAAATTCCTTCATTTGCTACATTTGCACTTGAACACACCCCTTTATACACTACAAAAATTAATACAGGCAACTACATATAAAAAAATTCCTTGTCAGGACAAAATTCCGAATGAAATCAGTGGGTTTTAAACAGGTTCCACTAGACCATTTTCATATCTTTGTAGAGATTTCATTTGTAAGGTTCAGCAAGCAGATTTGGAGCTGTTTTGTCATTTGAAAAGCCAGCCCTTTAGTGCATTGCTGCTCACTGAGGAAAAGATTTGGTAAAACACAATATGAAGGCTCCAAAGAGTCACATACCAAATCTAAATAACTTACACTAAGTGCATTCCCCAACTATTCAGAATAACTGTTCATTTTTAATTCAATGCTCCTCAATGTTCCAAACAATCATGTTCGAGTCCACAGTGATGATTTATTCCAAAATAAAAGCCAAAAATACTGTATTTAAATGAGAACTACATATTATGARTTTTAACGGGGTACAATTTTATCTGACTAGATGGAAGATACTATATTTATCAGCAAATAAGGAAGCCCATGAAATGTTTGACAATCCCTAGACAGGGCTCTTCCACCATTTTCCTTCAGCTGTGGAAAGCAGAGACCACTATCCTGGTATAACACTGTCTTGGATTGCTGTCTTGAAGTTACTGCACTATTCCCCTAATCATGAATCTGTCCAACTTCTCTTGCATRTGAGTGCATGCTGGATAGACAGACTGGAGTATTCTGGGGCTGTCTATGGATGAATCTAAAATTTAGGACGAGTTCACAAGAATTACAAAGTGTTATGTTTTCTGCAGGAGCTATGGAAATGTTTAGATGTGAAGACAAACCTGTTAATTAAAAATCTTCTATACTTGGAGCTCTGTGGGTCTTTTCCTGGAAGGCCATGAATGGAAATCAAGATCAGGTTGTTGAACTTCAGACCTGGCCTGGGGAAAGAAAAACAAACAGCCCCAGCTGAAAGAAATTCGGAAGGCATGTCAAAAGAACAGCATACCTCTGTTCCATGTTCAGGAGGATACAGAAAGCAATTCCTTTACACAGGAACAAAGTGTTCCACTTTGCTCAGATGCAGGTATCTCTGGATACAAAGAGAAGAACAATTTCCACTGCAGTTTCAGTAATGCTGGGGCAAGGAGGGGGACAAGACTGACAGTATGTTGAACTAAATGTGATCTGACATTTGAAAACAAATAAATATTACAAGTGATTAAGCCTTCTAATCTTCAAGGCTTTCTGTAAGTTAAGGATGGACTGATGCAAATGGTACAAAGGAATCASAATGTTTTTTATCAACCAATGTTAATTTGTTATTCATACATTTAAAAAATATATTCAAACAAAGTTAAAGGTCATACTTAAACCAAGGAATTTCAAGGTTATGGCTGCCCCTCTCAAAATGCATATTAATAGTTTAATTCTGGATTATGGATTATCTGTGGTAAATCTCCATGCATACTCAGGCCGAGCACAAAGTAATAAATAACCTTAATGTAACAGAGTGCATATATTTATACAGATTATGGGCCTGATTCTCATTTAAATTAAGGTCACTCTGCAGAGGTGGATGTAAATAGAACTTGCTCTTCATTTATTGCCACCTTATGCTGGTTGAGTGATACAAAATGGTCTTCATGTAAATGAGAGTGAGCCTGWTCCACAAAGCTGAATGTAGAGTGTAAAGAGTGATGCCATCTGCACACAGGGAGCGCCGCTCGTGGGATGCAAACAACAACTACAGTAACTTCACCCATTGACAGAGCACATTTCCTGGCATTTATTTACATTGGATTAATGACATAAACATSCTATACATCCTCCTATCCTACCACCCTGATAGCAAGGAGATTTCCTTTCAGTATGGACCTGAAGTCATCTGTACAYGCTGCATGGCCTCTTGGCAACAGGTGCTCAAATCCAGGGGCTACAATTACATTAAGTTTAAATACTGTTAATATTTAGGACGMAAACCTTGAGAGCCAACATCAGAAACATGTCAGAATCAAAGTTGTAGGCAACATTAGTGYGTCTCTTTTGCATGATTGCACTATGATGCACTTTATTGATCTGGTCACATACCATTTTCCTCTGCAGATGCTCTACCTCTATTGAGTCCACACACAGGCATCCAGGCCTTCCCCAGTCATATGGTATTTGTTCCCTTCTTCCCCACTGAGCGGGAGGCTTCAATCAGACCTTTCAGCCAGTACGATTTACTAACTAATGATTTACTTCTACCTCAGTGCTCCCATGGCATCCCCATATGCCCCAAACATTAATTCATGTTTCCCACTCATTCATCTCATAGSCATCAAAATGTTGATTAGCATCTCCTTGGATGAAATGAGATGAAACAAGTCATATCTTTGATTCCCATTTTACGCTGAGGAAAACCAAGGCACAAAGCATCCTGGCTGGACCCCCCCAAGGGCAGGCTGGTGCAGGGGCAGAGCTGCAGAGCCTCTGGGGCTGGTGCCTGTACTCCAAGTGCCTCTGGCTCTGCAGAGCKGCACAGCTCCTGGCACAGCTCCACGCAAAGAACGGCCCCATTTCCACACAAAGAGGAGAACTGCTGCTGCTGCTAAGTGTCAAAATTTGTTCAGTGTTTAAGCACAGGCTGGTGGCATTTGTGAAAATTATCAGAATCTTTAAATAAGTAAGAAACGTCTTATCTTGTGTTAAAAAAGCCTGGTTCTCAAAGTGTAGCTGGCATGAGTAACCCCGGGATTTAAAATACATTTACATACATACAGGCACTTAAAGACAAGCCTGAGCACTAGAGGGGAGCTGCAGCTCCTGCCGGGCACTGGCAGAGTCACCACGGGGGGACAGGTTGAGGATTTTGAGCTTTATTATTTCTAGGCTAACAAAAGGATCGCTTACTAACTACAGCTTTTGAATCTTACTGGTGCCTAAAAGCTYTTAACAGGAAAACAACCAAGGCCCTAGAAACAGGCAGTGGGTGTCAGGAGAGGGATTGATTYAGATRCTGCTAATAAATATAATAATGCCCRACATGAAACAGKGTAAARTGGAGGTTCCCATTTGGTAAAAAAGTCTTCAAGTTAAGAGTGTGAACCAGCACAACATTAAACAAGTGCACCTGCATTTTAGAAGCAAATAATTCCAGCAGGGATTCACGTTGCTGTGGATACAGAGGGAAGAACAGCTCAAAGATACTGGTAAAGCAGGGAGGGATTAGAGTATCTAGGGAAATAAGTAAAAGGTGTTGGGTTTCAGTGCACGGCTCTAGAGGACGGCTACAAAAAGAGTCTCAACACCCTTGTCCTCAAAATAAAATCGGGTTACCAATTCACTAGCTTAATCAAAAGGATGCACAAAAAAAGTTTTAGTACAGTTTTTACATATGTACTAGTGTTTGTCAATCTGTTATAATATTCCTTGCTCAATTTGCTGAATCTTTTGCCTGATGTCTTGCTAGCTTTTTCTCTTCCTTCTGTGTGTGGCATAATGATGGAGGCTTAGATGGTGGAAACTGCCTGAACAAATAATTTAATTAATTGCTTTYATTAAACCCCTCATTATCACAACAAGTCAATTCACTTTTGTTACAAAAAATAAAGTGCAGTGGTCTCCATGAACCCAAACATGTTAATTTATTTGAAATCTTTCATTTTTAAAATTATTTTTCCAGTCATCAATAAAAACAAAAATAAAAGAGTGACAGAAGATAACACTTTATCTGCCTCCTGAAATCGCTAACTATGTGCCCTGTTCTTGTGTGCACATAATATTTTTTTTAAATCTGATATTACACTCATCCAAAAGTAAATGACACTGGATCCTCAGCTTCACTGCAGCAAAGCCCTTAGAAAAATGGCAGCTTGAGATCATTCTGAAAATGGTAAAAACCAGTCAAATTTCAGCACTAAATACAGAAAAGTAAAAAGTGATAAAGTCTTGCATTAACAAAACTTTGAAATCAGAGAAATCTCTGTCCTGAAACAAAAAAGGAACATTAAGATTTTTGTTGGGAGGAAGGAGCCCAGAAGCAGAGATGATGATAAAAGAGTCCCAGCAGGCCATAACCGGGGTTCAAGGCACAGGAACTCAGCATGTCCAGGTATCYGTCTCACTGCACAAGGCAAATATAGAAAGTTCTCCTTTTCCATGTAAATAGAACAATTTATCCAAAGTAGGATTTTTTTAAAGGACACAGCAATCAGGATGTGATTTGAAGAAGAGMCTTCTCCAAAAGGAAAAGATATTCTAACAGTTTTCCCAGCTCCACAGAAAACTCCAAATAGGAGTGCCTAGCTTAACAAAGGTGCTCATATGAGTAACTAGAAAGAAACACCACCCATTCATGTTGTCACTCCAGGAAAAATATAYTAGCACTACAGACTTGCTTGGAGCCCCTTTCCAAGCAATGTGTTCCCATGTTGTCTCTCCACTGAATTCCTTTGTTAGCCCCAGCCTTTTCCCTTCTCTCTGCGGCCTCTGCCTCYGGGGGCAGCTACACCTGGCTTCAGGAGCACCAGAAGGGTTTGTTGTTTGTATCAACACCTACCAAAATTGCCTCTTCTTCAGAACCTTCTCTAACGGCATCAATTACAGCCCCCAGAGCAGGWTTCCAGATTCACTGCTGACCAACAGATGCCCATCTACAAGTTATCCCTCTTCAATTACCAGTAAACAAAGATTAGCCAGTTTTCCCTTGGATCAACCTTAGAAAAAGTGTTAAATTGTGAATGAATTTGCTCAACAAAAGAAGTGACAACAACACAATGTTTACAGGACACTTGTCAATGCAAGGGTCGAGGAGGAGCTTTCCACACAACCTGGCCCATGACAACTCTTSCTCTCTAAGCAAAATATTTCATCATGCCACAGTTGCTTTCTCCTGATATTAAAACAACATGGTCCCTTCAAAAACTTCTCTTTTGATGCAACAGTACTTTGCATTTTTTCTTTTCAGAAACTTCCTGCCAGGTTTATTGGTGATTTTATCCGATGCTGTCATCCAAAGAACAGCAGTCTCTAAGCCCAGGCCATGAAAGCCACCACTATCACCCCTTTTGACATCTTTACAAGAGTCCATTAAAGAGATAAAGAACATTTCCTTCACTCTTTGACTAACACCCTTCATGAATGCTGGGAGTGCTACTCCCTCTACCATTGGCAGCTGGGTCTCTCACCAAAATTTGAACTTGATGGTTCACTACTCAGTAACAATTACATCAGTAAGTTATTAACATTATTCTCATAATCCAAACACAGTCCTGTACCAGCTACTAGAAAGAAAATTAACTCTATCCCAGGCAAACACAGGTCCAATCCTGTCTCAGAAGCTGTTCCTCTCCAGTTAAATTTGGATTCTCTTGCTAGGTTATAGAAACTAGTCCTCTCATGCTTCCCCCTTCAAGTGATTAATGCTAGATTTCYTTCTGTGTGGTTATTTTATTGTGGTTATATTTCTCACCTTTCATCCTCTGTGCTGATCCTTTTCCTAGACAATATAATTAAACACACCAGCAACTCTGACTCTGCTGCCTTCCAATTCCTTTGCTAATTCCTCCTTTGTTAGGTGGTTTTATATCACTCTAAAATCTTTCTCTCTGAACGTTACCATACATGTCTTTTTCCAGTTTYTTCTTCTGAACTCCCATCCATCTTATAACTAATTTCTCTAAAACACCTCAGCCCCCTCCTGYGGCTGTCACTGCTTTTGTCCCTTCCAGTCACCTCTCACTTCCCAGCAACCGGTTTTGCTTACAAAAACTAGAGCATCCACTCAAGATCTGGGGCATTTTCAGGATATAGCTTGCTAAAACCAACATGGTAAAGTCCTTATGGTATGAATTGCTCTGTAACAGGGACAAGAAATCTAAAGAGCTCTTTTCCTTGGCCCACTCAAAACACATGGCTAAATCAGACCCATCCAYAGGCTTTCACAGCTACAGAGTTCAYAAGGGCAGACCTACCATCCCAAATGTAAGTTAGCTTTAAGTCTGACCTAATCAAAATACCATCCAACCACTGCTTCAGTGAGAACACTTCCTTCCTAAAATTTCAATTTTCATTCCACAGGTGTTCCAGCATTTATTTTGTTCAAAATGGGCAATTATTTTTCTAGACAGAAAATGAGGGATATCTGATGATGGCRTTGGTAGTTACAGTCTCCTTGCTGTTTAATCACTTGGCAGATTCCAAACCACAGTTGAGAGACATCAACATCATTTTCCACAAATAAAAGTACCATAAATTGGGCAGTAAAATTAAAGCATAGTTGAAACTTCACCACTTTGCCTGCTGCTGTTTGAGTGCTTCACTGAATAACACACAGTACAGATTCCAGCTTGCTAATAGGACATTTTTAATATTATTGGCCAATTATCCATGTTAAAACTAAGGTGGTAGGGGTTTTATGGCTGTCTCCTCTACCAAACTCCAATTTTCCAAACTATTGCAGAGGAGATAAGTATTCTAACTCCATTATGTAGCCTGGTGCAAATCTGGCAATGCTGCCTTCAGAGTGTATACCCTAGAAAGGCTCCCAGATGCCACCAGACAGACAGCCCKTGAACCTGAAAGGCTTGAGGTTTACCCACATATACTCCTCCYGCCAGCAGAAGCACACAGGACTCAAAGTTGCATGTCCTGATGCACCGCCCTAGTGCCAGGTCTTCCCAAAAAAGCTGACAGCCCAGGAAGGACAGGGACACAGCTGGCAGAGGAGGCAGCTGGGCCAAAACTCTGGATCCCAAACATCCATCCTTTCAATTAGTGACCTCCRCTTGTCAGTATCCTCACTCTGCCCCTCAGAGTACACCCACATACATGAACAGGAATCAAATCCACACTAATCTCTAGTGGGAAGGATCACAGCTTAAGCAGACAAGTCACTTTTTCTCCACTGTAGCAGCCTGCAAAGTCTGCTGTGCTTTCAATCCAACCCACAGGCAGCCTGGACACTGCTCTGGAGGGCTCAGTGCTACACTACCTCCACAGCTCTGGGAATAAACTACAAACAAAACTAAATATGAACAGAAGAGAAAGTGGTTATACCTCCTTCATGGTTTGASCAGAGAGCTGGAGAACCTCGGTGTAGTGTTTGCACTTGAAATGCTCGTTATTTGCTCTGAGCTGTGTCGATCAGAGGTACCAGGTTACCAGGCTCACAGCTATGGATGTCCCACTGAGTCACCAGGAGGGGATGATGGATGCAGCCCAGCATTCTATAAAARCGTTTGTGACTCATTCCAATTTTGAACAGGCTTTTTATGAGAAAACTACTATTTCCAAGATCAGTTTTAACACTCACCAAGAAGTTAGGAGTACTCAAATATAAATAGTAACCAAGAAAATCTACAAATACAAATTTCATGTGTGAAAGAACAGTCTGGGATCAGACAAGTGCTTGCATATGTTTAAAGGGCAAGYACTTCAAGTTGAAATAATCTTATTTAAAACTGCAGACGGTCTCAAAAGCAAGACCATAACTATAAAATAAGTTGGTATTAGCGCTAACTGAGTCTCATTTTCTGACAGAGGCTGTTAGAAAGGCTGATCCTGACCCACATCCTCTCCCCTTGTTTGTGTCTGGTATCAGTCACTGCCAGCATTCATTGTGACGCCGACTGCGYAACAAGGTCAGCTTTGACCCATCTGATTTATCTCTGTCACAATTTGAGCTCTGCTCACCAGAAGCGATGGAAGACAACAATGTCTGAGGGATGTAGGCTCGGTGACACTGAGCACATGGCCTGGGCTTGCCTTGGTATGAAGGAAAGGCAGAGGGAAGCACACGTGTGTCRGCTCATGTGGCAAAGACAGATAGGACAAAACAATGGGCATCACTAACCCATTCATTACGTGTTAGCTCTGTGATCAGCAAGTAAGCACTAACTATTTAATTAGTCAACTAATTAGTGACAGGCAACATGGAAGGCTTCAGATGTTCCCAGACAAATGCAAAGATAAAAAGCCTAATTAACCAGCAAGCATTATGCTAACTACTGCCAAACAGGCCAGATGTGCAGGATATTGTGCACCCCGGTGCTGCCAGATAACGGGCTCTGTCAGGARCCCTGTTCGAACCCTGCCACTTCGGAGCTGATTCTGGGTACCCTGAACTCCCAGGGAGAGATGCCATTCTGCAGTGAAAAACTCAGATTTACTGTGCTGGATTCCAATTCTACGTCGGGAGAGAAGTCCAGGGCTTTGACAAAAATGTACTTTAATCCATCTGGTTTTTAAATGCAATATTTATTTCAATGCACCCACATGGAGAGGGAAATAAATTTCACAACAATTTCCTATGAAATAATGTGATTTTAGGCAACATTCATTTATGGCTTTCTCATTTAGCATGTTATGCACATTCCAACATCCTCAGAAAATAAGTCAGTTTACAACAGGGGTTGGATTAAGGAGGTTTTCAAAATCACAGATTAAAACAGTTTTCCCTATAGCTGGGAAACAACAGTGCTTTCCACAGCTATACGCAAAGAGCCAATGGGTTCTCTGTACTGGAACCAGTGACAAAATACTGCTGGGAGCAAGCTCCATGCTCCTTAAGCCAAACTTCCATCCCTGCTGCCTGCGTTTGCATGCTGCTCCAGGAGCCAGCCCCCAGGATAAACTGGAAACACTGGGGTTTGTAATCCTGTACCCTTCTGGCATAACCATGCTACCCTGCCCATCTCTTAGAAACTAGCAAAGAATAAAAATCCAAACATCCCAAACAAACAAATCAAAAAGCACCCACTGTCACAGCTGTCCCCCAGAGCCGCTGTCACACCAACAGCTGGCCAGGCACCAGGCTCTGTCCCTGCAACTGCAGCTCTGCAGCCTCCATCAGTCACCTGGCTCTCCAGTAAAAAAAAAAAAAAAAATCCCTGTGCATCCTCACGAAAGGCAGCACTACAACTAAAAACACATACTTGCACATGATTGTGTTCTGAGAAAAAAAAAATCAGCAGGAGATCATTACTTGCATGGTGAAACCTGAATAACGGTATGACCTAGCACTGGATGGAGCACAAGGATGGGATTCTCCAGGACTCGGAGCTACCCCCACTCACAGGTCATTCCACACACTTTTTGGCAACACTACCAGTGTCCCATGAATCAGGCACTCTAGTAGATRTTCCAGTGCTCTGTCCTCTGAGACTGCCTGATTCCAGAGACTCCAGCAACATGTCCCACAGTGAATGCAGGCAGCAGCAGCTTGTGAGGTCCCCATCAGTTCCCTGCACACATCGCCCAAGCAGCATGGAAAAGTCTAAAGCTCATTTGGGGTTTGGTGGGTGAGCATTGGTGCCATGGCTGCTCTGGGGCACTGCTCCAGGAGCAGTGTCCCTCAGGATGTGCTGCCTACAGCACAGCAGGAGTGGGAGGCACCCAGCCACGGGGGAGTAGAGCTCATTCTCAGGGTCATTTCTCTGCTTAATGAAAACTGTATTTCTTCAGTCTCAAAGAAGTTGAAAACACTTGCAAGACTGAGTTCTAATAATTGCCACATCAGTAAGTGAATTACATTTGTGTGTTTCCATGGTGACTGATAATGTAAAATAATTAAGTATGAAGAATAACGATGAGAAAATTACTTCCTCTTTTTAAGGATTAGGGCTCACAAATTGATTCAATCCAGCTATTTTTGGAGCAGGTAACCTTTGCAGGGAATATTAGRAAATTATGAGTAAATTAAACCAAATTGTTTTAAAAGGCCTTCACATTGATCAGGAGGCTAYTTGCTGCTGATGTGAAAATTAAAAACTAATTTTTCCCAAATTTATACCTCTATTAATATAAATTCTGTGAMACTGCGCTAAGAGCTGCCTGCTGGCACTGTGGTTCTCCAAGCAGCACCCTGCTTGAGGCTGGGTGCCAAGACAAGCTMAAGGAGCTTGTCCTGCAGCAACAATGCCCGAGTTTGGTTGAAACTCAAGCCCTGGCTGCAAAGCCTTGGCCGAAGGAGCTCTGAGGGCAACACCTGCAAAGGCCTGTTCATTACAGATAGACTCAGCTGACACACTTGGAGCACAAAACCACTTTGGCTTCCCCACAGTGTTCTATAACAAGAGCAGCAACAGACACCACAGTGTGAGTAACAAGTAAGGGGTTAAAAGCTCTAAAGTGCATGTTTAACTGAATTTGGGGTGGAACTGAAAACCTAAAAGGTGCTGAGAACACGATGATGAGAGGAAACTATTTACCTTGAGATATGCTTTACAGGAAGTCAAGAACTAAGAGAAGGGCAAGAAATTTTTCTCTGGGCTGCTCCAGCAATACAACACCTATAAAGCACTTCAACTTATTCTTCCCTTGATGTATTGAAAATATAATTTGTGATGTTATCAATGGATGTTGTAGAAATACAAACTCCTGGCTTAATTGAAAAAAGGCAGAATTTTCCGTTCTCTGTCTCCCATAAAATCACCAGACTCTTTAAGTTCTTGCTGCATTTTGATGTTAGAATCATGTTCAGAATTCAATTTTATATTCATTTCTGCAAGTCTTTCATGATATTTCAAGTATGTGTGATTAAACTGCAGAAAACACCARCTGCATCAAAGGAACTGCATTCTCACAGTCTGACACCCCAGTAAGCCCCTGAAATTGTTGTGGAGGTGGTACAAGAGTGAAACACCAGAGAGAGCACCCTGTCCTGCCTTTGGGAAGGCTGTTACACAGCAGAACTCACCCACAGGTCACCCTGCCTTAGATTTAGGGAAGAGGGRATTCAGACAGATTTGGGACCCTGCTGGGCACAACTGGTTTTAATGGTCAATACTGCCCAGGAGCACATGCCAGGGGCCATTGACTTCACCTCCCCGCATGAGATGGTGATTTAAGAACAAAGGTCAAAGGGACTTCAAGTGTTTTCAATTCTCATTTTCAGYGTGCCTTCACCTTAAGGATCCATGTGCAACTGGGAGTTGCTTGGAATCCTGTGAGTCCCAAGGCATCCAGGATGCCACACCATCCCTACATCCATAGGTGCTCASACCTTTAACATTCAGTATTGAGACAGACTCAAGGCACACTTTAATGTAAAAACAACCCTCTTCACACGAAAGGGAACGCATCCTTTTCAGTAAAGAAAATAAAATTAAAAACTCACCAAAAAACCAATGTTTCCAGAAAAGAGATTCCAACATCAGATGCACCAACCACCACAATYCTAGTGTTGATACACACTTTAGATTCCAGCACCAGCTTCCGATTTGTGTGATTCAAAGAATAATTCAGCTGTAAAAAATTGTAAGACAAAGAAATGCATTTAAAAAATAGTCAAAGCCTGCTAGGAATCATTAAGATCTCAGTGATGCATTATCTTGCATTCACACAAAACTTCTTACGGCYCACTGACATGACTAATACCATTTTTCTGTGCACAGCATCAGATAAGTGGTACTAAAATACACAGAATATGTGCATATTTAATAGGTCACAGAAAATTACAAGAACTGAAATGTCTGGCTTCTCCTCATCAAGATTCTCTGGAATCCTTGCAGGAGAGGACAAAACACTGACTCTGCTATCACTCTGCCATTTAACAAACACTTAAACATTGTGCATATACATACGGCTAAAACCATTTTTATACCTTCTAGAGCAATTTTTGCTCTTGAAGGTTTATTTATGGAAATGTTTCTCCTTGTAAATTAATGAGGAACTTATATTTTGAGTGTCTTTGTGTGTTTAATTGAAAATTCCCTTTCCAAAATTATCCTTGCCTTTTCTTAAATACATYTTTTTTTCCACCCTGACTATATTCAGCTTTCAAATATCTGATGAAAGACCGGGAAATACTTTCCATCTCGCAGTACAACACACTTTGCATTTTCCCTATTGCTYTAGGTTGTCTACATTCCCATTTCACAGAACGCATAACTGCAGGTTCATAAATGCACTGGGAAGACCAATACAAAATGGAATAACTTTTGTTATTTGTCAGACACTTCTCCTATAAATTCCTGCTGYGGCACTTAGGCAGAAAGCAAGCCAAGGCCTCAAACAGGTTTTCCWCTACTACAAATAGGAGACAACACTAATAAAATTAAGTCCTCTAAATTCCTCCCATAAAAGTACAGTAGAAATATATCCTCTATATATCAGCTGACAGAGTAASTCATTAGATTAAGARTAAGTACTTTGTTTTAAAGCTGTGGTAATTACATGTGCCTYCTCAATAAGTACATGGCACATTGAGATCCCCAAGAGATCTTTTATGCCATGTCTTTGCTCTGGTGGAGCTCCACAGCTGAGGTTTCAGCACAGCCCCACCACACTGTAGAACTCACTAGAGTGCTGTCCTGTCCCTTAAGGAAGCATTATGGATCAATTCCCTGCCAAATGGCATGAACGTATAGCAAGTCATTTAGAATGTGGCAAAATTAAATGTCACCTTTGGTCAGGCAGCATTATTTTTTACTGCCAGATAAATGTACTTTGAGTTGCAGTTCACCAAAGAGCAACGATGACATCCAGTGGTGAGCCACATTCATCTCAGGGACTGGACTGCCCTGGGAAAATTCCAGAAGATATCTCAAAAAGTATGCCAGCCCAGGGTGGCTGCTTAACAGARGTCAGCTGTGTGGCAGCCAGCACATGCCCACAGTGAAGAATATCTGGGCAAGGGACAGAACCACCCTGCTGCTTCAAAYCAGGATTTTAGAGGACATAGGCTAGTCCCTATCATGAACCTCCACAAACCCATWCAAAGCCAGTGCTTTCAAACATGGCTGAACACTTCTTACAGAAGAAACTGCCAACAAAAAGGATTTTCATCATAAATTAAACTGTCTGTAACACTTCCATATTTCAAAAACTAAAAAAGCCCTTTGTATTTCACTGAAAATATACACCTTTRGAAGAGATTTTAGGAAACAAGAACCAGTGCCAAGTGTTACAGACATCTCCCACAGCTCAAAATCAAACTCTGTTTTTTATAACACACTAAATGGTTATCTACCAGCTACAGGAGTTGCTCCTCTGCCAACACTGACACACATGGAGCTCTCCCCATCCCATAATCAAGCATGGAGGACACTATGTCCTCACCCCAGCATTCACATTCCTGGGACTGGCAGACAGGAATTCTGACAGGCTGGGTTTTGCTGCACACACTGACTTGCAACTTTATAAAAAAACAATGTCTTCTAGAGGAAAAATGATTAAGTGATGTTTGTGTTGAAATGTGGCTCTTAATAAATTAATCAAATGGTAAAAAAACATGGAAAGAAACTATTTGTAATGTACTTAATCAACAAAAATAGGCAGGAATGCCAGAAGCAGACAGCACAAACACAAAAGGCCTCACAGCAATGCCAAGCTCAAACATCTCCTTTTACTGCTGTCCTGGTGGTTTATTTTAATGCACWCCAGCAATGAAAGCAGGAATACAATCTCTCTGGGAAGAGTTGTGTCTAATTTATGAAATGGCTTCTGTATCAGTGACACAAAGGCAGCCTATGAGCAGAACATAACCTATTTTGTTCCCCACACAATGGCCCCAACACCAACAGCTGTCATGCTCCAGAAATCACCTTTCTACAGCTAAGTACACTAAACAGCCCCAGGGAGTAAGGAATTAGGTGGATTGGTCCCATAATACCACCTATTTTAACAAAATGTCAGGATAAATGGCTACATGTGYTCCCCAGAGGGGTAATCAGACATCATAATTGATAGGTCAATAGCAAACTAACATGTTTATTTTGTACCCAATCTACTAAATAAACCAGCAATCATTAACTAATGCAAGGCAAAAAGCATTAATTGCCATTGGTAGAAAAGGCATACGTAGGCCCAGAAAAGAGGATTGTCTTTGGTTATCAAATGATTATTTGGGATGYTGGCATCCCTGCCCCCCTTCCATTCTGCTCCCATCTGGGGGCAGAGAGACAGTRGAGCTGGCAGTGGTGGCCCTTTGGCATCAAATCATGGGACTATTCCTGCACATGGACAGTCAGTGCCATCACTCAGAGGCTTCAAACCGGACTGCATTAAAATGCTGATGCAGTCCCCAGACACTGAAAACACACACCCTGCATGTGAAACATGGCTTTCACTTATGATCCCATGGCACAACATGGGCCAGAACAGGATTTATTTATGGCATCCAGAAATGACACATCCTTCTACCCCAAGCAACCAATGGGAAAAGAGACATGAAATACTGATTAGGTTTCAGCAAACACATTATTTCCTTTGCAGTTTCCAACCACACAGAGCTTCATGATCAGATCTCCTGTCTGGTTCGCACATGCCTTGGGAATGGATCCATGGTACATTTACTCACTACTTTACATTACATATTGATGGTAYAAACTCACATCCAGAATATTTTGTAGCTCCTTTCAGCTCTGTTTTTAAACACTGGACCCTGGGCTAGCTGCAGGTTTTCTGCGTACATTTATTATAATTGTTCTGCAATCGGTCAGGGTTTATAGCAAACATTAGTTTCAKTCTAACAAAAAAACACAGAAATTGAACACCAAAAAATGTCACAGTGGTGCCTCAGAGCTGCTGCACCCCTCTCAGATTCCTCATGCAATGCCTCCCTAATGGTGCAGAATCCATAGCATCACAGAATCCTTTAGGTTGGAAAAGACCTCCAAGGCCATCAAGTCTGACCACTAAATTTAGGCTTGACTTTATTGRGACTTTACATCTGCCTGCAATGCTTTTGTTTTAATTAAACATTTGTTACTGAGAAAACCCAGCAACAGTTACTGCTCCAGAGGATCCACAAGATTTGAACTGTTACTGTAAAAACCTCTGGGAGTGAAAACAATTAACAAATCTGTTACTAGAGTACTGCCGAGCTCAGCAACAGTGGCAGGCAAACAAGAAGGTGAGCAAACAGAGCTCTTTTAATTACAAGCTCCATTTGAACCACAAGTTAAAAAAAGAAACATTGATGTTTACCAAGGTGATATGAACAAAACTGATTGGAAAATGCATGCTTTTTCAGCCTACATTAGGAATTGTTTTCTAAATACTAGCTACATTCCAAAAAGCCTCATTAGAAATCTCTGCAAACATGTTTTCAAAAGCTGTTTCCAAGCATTCACAGATTTATATAAACACCAGAAACAGAGGGAAAAGAAAAYAGAAAAAGAAACAGTGATGAAGAGTGCAGCCTTAATTGTTTTGTCTTTGTCAAAGAGCTCTTCTTTGGAAACTGTGGCTTGGACAGATAATACCTTGCCTTTACAGAAGATTTTCATCCACSGATCCTCAAGGCCTTTATGAATGAAGTCAGTATTATTACACCTATATGGTTAAATGCTGATCCTCRGCTTTTGGAAAAAGACATCTCTATATTTATAACCAAATGTATGCCATTCCCTATGAATGTATGAAACCAGGGATTTCCTGYGTAACTCCAACCAGCAGCAGAGGASAGCAGAGCATGGACACATCTATTTAATTTCCTCACAGAACCACTGTTACCATGGTAAAAAGCTGCTCTTTTTCCCTTTGAGCACTGACATTTGGATCCTCAGCCCAGAGACGGCTGGGCAGTTCACACTCATGTAAGGACCTTATGATTGCTCGCTGCTCWGCTCCAAAGGCCACAGAAATGAACTCAGAATGGTGCCACTTTCAGAGAGCTCAGTTCTCCCYCATCCTTCCAGGAAGAAAGGGAAGGACAGGAAGGCACAGGAACTCAATCAAAACATTCAAGCTGGCAAGGGGGTAAAGCACATGGCTGGCTCTAGTCCCCTGACAGCAGTCATTGCTTCCCAGGTCATCTGTCTATGGCATATTTCTATCCCACAAGCTATTCCTAAAGCAAAATGAAAGCAAGTAGCAAATACAAACTTGGGTTTGGGCTCAAGACTGACCCCATAATCTCCACATCCCTCTGAGACAGGAACATGCCTGGCAGTTGCTGGGGAAAGAAGCCCTAAGGGAAGCCCTGGACTGTGCACAGGAACAGCAGCCAAGGGGCAGTTTGTACTGGTCTCGGGGAGCCCAGAGCCAGCCTGCAGAAGCAGCTGCCCACACTCACACATCCMCCAGTGACAGGAGTGGAGCCAGAGCTGAGAGAAGGCAGAGGCACCTCACAATGCCTGAGTACAGACTCAGGACAACAGAGGCAGCTATTTTCAATATACTGAAATAATTGAAAAACATAGGAGAGGTATAAAGTTAAAAGCTCGAAAAAAAACCTTAAAAAATCATAACATTTCATACTGAAAATAATGAATGTGTGGTAACAAATATATTTGATGTACAAATGTACAAACACATTTGGTACAGGGATATGAGGGGAGATTGATTTGTAGGGTCAGAGAGTCACGTTTTAGTGAAAGCAGCCATAGTTCTCCATTATATAATAGTGAACATTACCTTTCTGTGGCAAAAGTATCTGTGTCCTCCTTACAAGCTGGAATTATCAAAGTCAATCTAACAAATGGTTCTGAAAAACCTTTAAGCCAAGTCTGACCTGTTTGTAAGCACAAGTGCCTATTTCAGTTTACTGCAAATGTCATTAACACCTGTACAGCATTGACACCATGCTTTCAAAACAAAGATAGGTCATCTTACTTTTAATTTCACACATGCACATAAGTGGTAAACATTCCTGTTAATGATGCCATCTGGTGCCTCCCATAATGGTGTGACACTCAGCCTTCCAAACAAAATGTAATGGCAGCATCACACAATCCCCACAGACATTTACAGTGAGGAAATTTGTTCAGTCTCACTTCAGAATGCCTGTTTGTGTGCCTACTGATGCTATAAAATCATCACCTTCACCAGCCAAGGGGAMGAACAATAAATAATGGATTTTCATCAATGTACATACTACAAAAGCATTAAAAATTCATTACTCAAGCATACAAGCATCTTAAGCAACAGTTACAGCTTTAAAAATTAATACTACTCCCCTGGTTAAGTGAAAACTATCCACACCAAGCCTTTGTTTGTAATCCCAGCAACCACACACAAATTACAACAYGAAGGAACTCTGCTGTTTTAACTTTGATACATGAGCCTTGATATCTAAAACGCAGGGAATTCTCTTGCCCACCCTCCCTAGACTCTCAGCTATATTTATTCTTTGTTGTCTTAGTAGAGGCCTAATGATTAAAAAAAATCCAAATCCTCAAAAACTTTCCATATTTTTGCCATATTCAATGCATTCCAGTCCTTCAACTGCACACAGTTGAAACAGAACTGAAATTGYCAGAACAAAGCCCCCAATCACTCCAACAATTCTATGCTCTATCAAGCCAGCACACACTTTGCTTGCTCCAAGGCAGACAATGAGAGCATAAAATAGCTGTGACTGCTTTTCCTGAAATACTCCAAGCACTGCTATTCCAGAAGCACCTCCAAGAAGGGAGCTGGCTATTCCTATGGTCATGCCTGCGGACCAGGATGGGGAATGGCCAGTGCCTAGGATGGGCACACACTCAAAGAGATTCTGGAGCTTCACAGTACTTGATCCTGGCACTCTCTACCTTCTTGACATTTCTCTTTGGAGACATAAGGTGACAAATCTTGTCTCACTCTCAGCTGCAGTTAGAAACAAAGAGCTTTRCTTGTTCAGAACAGATTGTTCTGTGGTAGCATCTGTGGACATTCTTTCCCCATGTYTTACAAACTGATTCTAAGTTCTTGTTTTCATTACCTTTATTACAACTAAGCWAAAATTTTCAAGCTATACACTATGGACTGGCTGGGACTTGACAGAAAGGTGTTGTTAACAGTCAGTCTGTCAGTTCTGAGTCCTTTCTGCTTCTCTGCATGCCCAAGTCAAGATAAGGGCATGTGCTCAGTCTGGGCACTATGAAAGGTTCAGGCAAYTGGTAATGAACTGGCCTAAACACCAGAAAGTAGAAGCCACAGAGAGTGAAGCTCCCCAGGAGTTTGCTGGAGGGGACATCAGCATCTCGGGGTGAGTTTTCTATACAGCACTCATATAGATTAGTTTCATTTCCTTTTTTAAACAAGCTTCTCTCACAAGGGAAAGTTTGTCAAGTTCAAGAATGTTTGAGATTTTTTTCTGGTTTTATCTGATTATTAATTTCTCCTTTTCTTTTAAGAAAATGTGGTGAATACATACTGTTTTGAAGTCCTGCAACTTTATAATGGACATGAAAAGGTCACAGAACACAGAATCATCCAGAATGGCTCTTACATTCATAATTCGAGTACGTAAGTGTGAACATACACTGCAATGGAACAAATTCTAAGATGAATCTTAAAGCAAGGATATATTTCACTCATGTTCTTGTTTTAATTACTATTTTAAACTACTCTCAGGCCATTTATTCATAAGCCTTTACCGTAAGCATCATCATAGAATCAAACACACAAAAATAGCTCCACGTTGCACTGGAAACTGTTGAATTCACASTGCCTTGGCCTCCATTTTCTATTTGAACTCCACACCAAACTAACTAAATTTATACAACACTTCACGGGCTTCTGCAACTGTTCTTCCTTCTTTTTATGAGCTAGAGCAGAAAAAACAATTTTAAACTGTGCAATAAAACCTGACAGTTTGAATGCAGCCATGAAATAAAAATATAATAAACCCAGCAGTATGAATAATAATAAAAGGGCACCACCAAAGAAATAATTCAACAGATGTGTGACATTTTTGTTCTTCATTGCAGATCAGTTATTCTTGTTAATTATATCACCTATTCTTCCCTTACATTGATAATTACATGAAGCAGATGGAGAACAGAATGCTCCCAGATGGTGAGAAAGCAAACAAGTTTATAAATTGTTTATTTATGAAGAAATAATTAAAAATTATTTCATTATCTAYAGTTTTCTACTCCACCAATAATGACATGCATTGTGAAGGCCAGCGGCACCTTTTAAGATATTCAGAATTCTGTTGTAACTGACTGTTTTTTGYGCAACATGACTGCAGTGACTGACAGATGTGCAAACCACAATAATAATCTAATCTGTTTTAATGCTGAGGGAATTAAGAGTTTGAATCTTTGGATCTTCTGCCAGTTGGCGCTTCAGCACTGGCTGCCAATCCAGAATACAAAAATTAGAGATTTCCTTTGGCTTTAGCACAGCTGTACAGAATGTGTGATCTAATAAGCAGGCAGGAGCTTTGTCAGGTCTGTGCCCTGAACCAATGTGGCAGATGTTGTGGCTGATGCAATTCTGAGCCAAGATGTGGCACCTCTGCCACACTTGCTGYTCAACAGGTATGCCAAAATCTGGACACTTCAGGACTGGATGCAAATCAGATGGCCAGCAACTGTGCCAAAGAGCCCCTGGCAGAAGCACACCTTCATTCCAGAGGGCTGCAAKGGGAGACAGGCAAGTTTAACATCTCCTGCTTGTGCCTTCTTAGCCCAATCTTAGCCAATTTATTCAAATCTCTTCAGCAGAGCAATGGGAGATAGAGCTTGGTAGGAGCAGACACACAAAATCAGCAGCAAAATATATTTGCTATCTCAAGACAAAAGAAGAAATAAGGAAGAATTTACAGTCCTTCAGGAAATTGAGTCACTGCTTGGGGAGTGGCAGGGCTTCTGAGGCAAAAATGAAGCACAGAGTTGTGGTTTAAGAGAAAGAGTGAAAAAACTTGTGAAGGCCTTAAAACCTACAGCAGTGTTCATGAAAAGGATGGGAAAATAGGGGAAGAGCAGGRAGAGCTCCCTAAGCTCTGTATTTCTCAGGAGTCATAGTCATTTCAGCAATCAGGCAAGAGGAAACAAAAACCAAAAGCCTAGCTCAAACCAGAAGCAAAACTGAACCATGGAAAAATGCCACAAAGKCCTGGAGAGAAGAGGGTGACTGGAGAACTGCAGGTAAATAGCCACATAGGTRACAGTCAGCTGTAGGTTTATAGGATACATTTCTGGAGTTTAGGAGTACATACCTCCAGCTGACATCTAGCTCTGCCAAAGAGCCCACAGGAGCAAGGATCTTTGTTTCCTTCAATACCACGAAACACAGCTCACACTCCCTCCCAGAGACAGGAGGGAGCAGGCCAGGAATCCATGGGAGGGCAACACATACCACCCCCTCCTTGGTGGTTTTTCCAAACACCACAGAAGAACAGAAAGAGCTGACAGAGGGACAACAAGAAAAAGTTACCACATATTGTGCTCATCTGTCTTTAACAGCTGATCAAGACCTGCAGCAAAACCACCTCTCTAGCACAGCCAAAATCCATCTGGACTGGCAATGCTCGGGAATTAGCTGAGAGCAAAGCTTCTGTGGTTTAGATTGCTGCTTTCTCTTCTGGCTTTGGAAGAAGGAAGCAGGAAAGAACCTGTGTGTGTCCTGGCTCTGTTCTGTGCACTGGATWGGTATTTGAGTGAATTCCCTTTGTGCTCCAAGCAGGCTGGAATGTACTGGGGAGACACAGACTGATGGAGCCCCAGGGCTCCCACTGTGCACTCGCTGAGATATGGAGCCACTAACAGCCCACAGAGAGCCACACACAAATTAGGAGCTGTGCCCTGACACAGAATGGTGGAGCTGCTCAGCCCCAGGCTGTTACTGGGGAAAAAAACACTTGGCAGCTAGAAAAGAGAAGCAAGAGCTCAAGAAGAGCTGGAACAAGAGGAAGGCAGCTGAAAAGGYAGCAGATGAGAGGCAGATGTTGATTACTAGGTATCAAGGGGCATCTTGTGGGTATCAAAGCAAGAACATCACTACAATTATCTCTGTTACAAGCAACGGATACTCAAGCAATCAATTAGGGCAGGCAATCAAGGAAAATTTAACATTTCTGAAATCAACGTGCATTTACAATCTTAATCTTCTAATTCATGTGACCAATSCTGCCACTACTGCAGAGCCCTCTAAACCAGCAATTACACTGGGAACAAAGCAGGCACAGATTCACCTCTGGAGGAGCTGCATTCAAATAGGAGAGGGCAAAGCCCCCTTGGTTCAAACCAGCTTGGTGAGCTGGGATGGAGACATGGGAATAAAGAAATGAGGAGTGGTCTCAAATGCTTGGAATTCCTGCCTGCCCAATCTCAACATCTTGCAAGATCCTACCCCCGTCTTGTTTAATACCACCAAAACAAAGATGATAGGAGACATTTTCTCCTTACTCCTCTGCAGATGCTGACCTCAGACATGTTCCCACTAATTCCTACTCCAGACCCATTGTCTGCTTTCYACCTTTCTCCCTCTTCTCTCCACACTTTCCTCATAAGATTGTTCTCCCATGCCTTTTTTCCCTCCCTTCCCAGCCCACCATCTTGTACAACCAAAATGTGTTTCACCTTGTCTCACAGTATTTCATAAGGTGACAATTCTCAGCCTTTCCATTCTACAGAGCTRTCACAGTTATCTCCTTGGTGGGACAGGTTGTTCTTTGCCTCACAGATTGCACCTTACTGCTTACAGTAGGTCTGAGAAGCCTTTTAATCACTACAAAAAGGCAGAAAGACATTACTGATATTCTGAAACTTGGTTACATTAATTTATAAAATGCACTTCAGTTTATTTGTAACTTCATTACAGGATTTGGCAGGATAGTGCAAGATTATTGATGGGGATCAATCTTCCTTTACAAGACATCTGAGCAGAGAGGGCAAGTGCCTACTGCCTGGCTGCTACCCAAGGTCTAAAAGCAGCACCATCTCCCTACTCCTRCAAGTACACTCAGCTCCCTGTAGCAGGCTGCTCCTTATGTTACAAAGCTTCCCAACGTATGGTGGCCAAAGGTCGCTTCATTCACTCAACAAAAGAGTCAATTTAGCTTTATATGGTTTCAAGTTCTTRGTATTTCAGAGAAGGCAGCAGCAGAAGCAGACTAGCTTTAGCCTCAATTTACCACCCAGCACTTAGCCCCAGATGTCCATTCTGATAGAGCACAGTCTGTCAAAAATCTATWATTCATGCATGGGCAGATGCATAGGTACTTACAAAGTGGCTGGCCTTGAGTTGGGGTATTTCCAGTACAACTTCTTAGCAAAAATTTCACACATTCTATTAAAAGAAATTTAAATCTGAGATTTCAAGCAATTATGTCACTACCTACAGAGGAACTGAGAAAACCTCAGGAAGAACCTGAGCAGACAAATCTTTGAACACATGAAGTCTATGATTTTCCAGCTTCAAAAAAAAAGCTAAGATGAGCTCCTTTAGTAAGAGYGCAGTCACTTTAAAGATGAAAGAAGCAGTTCAGAGAAAAGCATCTGACAGATCATTCTGCAGAGAAGAGAAAGGCAGGGATGGGTATGTGGAGGGAAGGCCGTTGAACAAAGCCGAACTCAGACCAACAGCCTCAGCCATGTTCTGGATTCTACTTTGCCAGCTGCTACCTAATTAAGAGTTTTAGGTGCCAAAACCTACTGACTGACTGAGAAAAGGACAGCACTAAAAATATATTGAAGCCCATCTCAGCCAACTGGAAGTTAGTAGACAGACATAAAGCTCCCTAATTACATTTCTCCATGAAATTACAACTACCTACTGAGAGAATCCATCACTAATTGTGTTTTTYCTAATATTTCAGCTTCACTAGTTAATCTCTTGAGGAATCATCTTCATGTCAAATTTTAGTTACTTAAAAATGTAAGAGAATCAGGTGTAAGCTATTTAAAAAATGGAATTTTAAGGGACTTTTAATTTAGAACCTCCARACCACACCAGTTCTTTACAAATAAAAGTTTGCTAGTGAAAACAATCTTCCTTTGCTGTTAAATCATTTGGTGTTTTAAGGGTATCTTGTGCATGGAAGAAACCTGACTTTGGGACTGAAAAATAGAATGTACTTAAGTAATTTCTACAGAAAGAGTCAAAAGCATGACATTGTCTTTTTTCTGCCTGCAAAGCATGATACYAACATAAACCTAGCAGGAAGAAGAGCTCAGCAGTAGGCAGAGCATTTACAAGGCACTGAGTCTGGCAGTAAGGCCATGACAAAATACTGCCATCATGTCAGCACAGAGCAGGGAAGGGTTCTGCTCCAGTGGCCGCCGTGTGTGATGGGCCTGTGGTCTCAGCCCAGCCGGGGCCACGCGGCAGCAGAGCGGGATCGCCGGCCGGCACGGCCGCTGTAATTAAGGAGCAGCCTATGAGCACTGGGATGGTAATGCCAGCCCATCTGCCAAGCCCTGTGCGAGCTGGCACYGTGCCTCCCGCCTGCTGCCGCTGCTGTCACCCACCTGATCCTTGGAGACCTGCTCCGACGGAGCGTTCACGCCAAGCTCTTCCAGAGGATAGACAATCTGTCGTCTCGGCCGCACGGGAACCATGTAATGAAGGGCAGATGTCAGGGAATGGGCACAGGGACGTTGAAACTGAAAGACAGCGATCCATATTTCAGCAGAGAGAATGTCAGAGCAGTGCATCACAGATGTCTGCTGCATGGCTTTGCAAACACACAATTCTTAGCTCTGTTGGCTAAATCTGAGACAAAAATCAGCAAATAAACAAACATACTCAGAACAGAGGAATGAATTGCAGATAATTCCTGACACTAATGAAGATAATTATGAGAGTAATTACATTACTATCTCTGTGGGAATGACAGATAAACAAGTGGTTTGGTTTATGGGATTTTTCAGCACAAGTATTTTCCCCAGGAGGATATTTTTCTCCATAGTGATCATGAATCAGCTTGATTTGACCTCATTAAGCTATGTTATCTGTTCACTGCTAACCTTTGCTCGCTTGGCAAGGAACGGTGATGAATTTATATAGAAATTCTATACCGACTGAAATGTCTGGTTCATCCAAGWGATAAATGATAATAAACTGGCAGAAATTTGTAATGAACAAAACCCTAATGCTCATCTGAGCAGCCTGGATCATTAGAAATAGCTGTATCTGTCTATTGCACCATGACCAGCTCTGGCATAATTTACAACATGAAAGGGAAGAAAATAAGAGAATTACAGGAAATACAGAATGAACAATAATGCAAACTAAATTACAGTCAAGTGCCATTCCATCCACAAATATTAAAAACTTGAAGTTACTATGTTGAGAATTCAGTAAAATCTCACGCTTACTACTTATTAGATAATAATATTAGATAAACTAAAGTAACATAGAGTAACTCTGCAGCCTGGCAATAGTCAAAACTGAATTCACTGGTCAGATTAAACTTGTCTTCCATTCAGTGCCATTAAACTGCATTTTTGTGAGCACCTCCTCAGAATCTGAGAACCTAATGCTAYGCAGGAACATTGGTTCCTCAAGGGAACACTTAGAACTCCACAAAAGTGCACAGGARAACACATCYTTCTGTGAACATATCCARGCYTAAMCTATCAAAAGTTCACAYATGAAAGCCARCAGTGGTTTYAAAAACACCCAAGYCACCAAGGACAGAACCCATCTCAGYCATCATCTAAAYGCCAGGTGCCCAGTCCAGCCAGGCACGCAGAACCCCAAGCTGGAGGTGAGTCTCCAGGGGAAAATTCCATTGTCCTGAGATAGGCAGGTATGACTGATGGATGAACTGCCTTCAGGATGCATGATGTGTTTCCATGAGTGGTGCCAGGAGCCTGGGTGATTGGGCTGGGCCAGACAGCAACTTAAGATGGCTACACAAGCATGAAAATTTTACCTTTTCTGAGATGAGACTGATGGCAAAACATGTGTGAGTATTTCTGAATTGTATTCTTCTTGGAAATGGATTTTCACCATTAGAAGTTCAGCTCTTATGGTTCTCCCATGACACTTGCAGAAACACAAGTCCCCCTTTAAAAGCGAATGAGGTGCCTAGGTTCCACTTACTTTTGGTGAAACACAGTCTAGAGAACCTGGATCTCTTTTGAAGAGTTTTTGTAAACCACCTGGATGCATTTAAGATGATCCCCCTGCATTTACTCAGGCTACATTRCCCTTGWSCTKGRCAKWRSYWMTGYCMAGSACATTTCCACTCTCTGCTCCACCCGACACTTCATGAAGACACTGGTGGACACCACGGAYCAACCCTTCTATACAAAAACTGTGTCCATGGTCCAGAATATGTCAGGCAGGAAGAAAAGAAAGTACAGTTTGCTGCAGATTGTTCTCAGTCATTCACAGAGGCAAAGAAAAAATAAARAGAGAAAATGTGGCAATATTTAATACCAGAAACGCAAATTATTTTCTCCTTACCTTGCCCTCCACATATTCTGGATAAATAGGGTAGTAAAGAGAAGATTTGTGAGCCAAGCGAAGAATCTCCTTTAGAAAGTATTTTGTATAGTGATGAAAAGCAGGATTTAAGACAAAGTGGCAAAGATGTCCATGCTCCTCTTGCTGGTAATGATTAAAATGAATGAAGTCCTCAATGTTGTAATGTGATCGAATATACTCAATATCCTGGAAAATTAAGGATTTGTGAGTCAGCAGTGATCAGCAGCTACCCTTGACAGGATTTYAGCAAATACCAATGAGTCACTTTCTATCAAGCAAGGAACTACATCYGAACACTGAAATCAAGTATCTTTCAGAGCTGTTCTCAATTAAAGGGCACTGACTGAACAGATTTTTCTCGAAAATCTTTTAATTGTATCAAAACCTTCCTTGTAGCTTGCCTTTATTGACAAGGAATGCACATCTGACCTTTTCCCACAATGTCTGACACAGGTTAATGGACATCCATGGCGGGGAAAAAAATCTCTCACCTGTTTTCTGAGTTAAGGGTAGAGGAAGCCCAAGGCTGTCCTCTCACCAAACACCAGCTGAAAARGGAAATTCTACAGAGCAGAGCTGTGTAAGAAATGCCCTCCAAGAAGTTTTCTCTGTTGAAGTAACAAGCTGATATTTTTGCACATTTATTCACTCATTTAATCTATCTTTTTAGTTCTTAATATAATGATAATTACTTTTGAAAAAAGCAGTAACTGTTCTATTGTAAAAACTAAGCATTAAAGCTGCTGAATAATCTAAAATCCACCTTTTCAGTCCTAGCAGAATGCCACAAAAGTAAGACTTGAAGAATGTTTGCTTTTCAATAATAATGTGCAATGTCTTTTTTTATTCCATCGAGAACATGCTTTTCTTTGTGTTGAAGTACATGATTCACAATCACCTAGAAACTAYTGCTGGAGAAAAAAGTTATGAAAGCATATATAGAAGGAGAATTACTGSTCTCTGCAGGATTTATGGCAAAGCTCCTCATTGACTTGGAAAGTAGAAGGGAAATAGGTGATTAAATACATATTTAGAGGCAGAATGGCTTTATGTTCAAGCACCAAGAAAGTGCACGAGGAAAACTTTCAGAACATACCAGCAGCCTCTTGAAAATAACAGGATAAATTTTTTCATCTGGTGTCAATCATTATCTATGAGAAGAGATACAATACAGTGTACATAGGCTAAAGAAAAAGAGAGCTTTGAGAAGTAGCATTTTTACAGATATTTTGTTAGGYACGTGTATAGTGCCAAGCACAAAACTCAGCCTTTAGTGTGAGGACCAAGCACCACAGAGCTCACGGAACACAAAGTGAATTTACCATTTCATCCCTAGTGATAGAAACACCAACGATTTGATCCAAAACTTCTGCTACAAAAGCCTGTACTGGCATCCCATCCTGCAAGGAAAAAACAAGATGCACATTTCCAGTCTCTAATGGTAATTGTGTATTTCACCACAGAGTCCCAGTTAAAACACTTTCCTTCCAGGGCAATTCCCAGGCACCACCCCAGTTTAACCAGCCTGCTTCTCAAAAGGGCCCTGTTTGAGCCAGGTGTGTGTGGTTGGACTCTGGACCACGCAGACCTTTCCCCACTGAACTTCCAGTTTGGAGACAGCTGCTACAAGCTCAGCCACTACTTCAATCCTGGGTTAAATCCTGGTCTTCGGAAGGAATTGTACATATATTAGCAACAAATACTCACTGGTTCCCTGCGAGCCTCAGTGAATATCTTTGAGTCATTCCATATCACTTCACTCAAGTTAAGAGTTTCAACAAGCATTTGGACACCCTGTAGGTCATTGGTTGTTGCTTTTCTGACATTAAACGACCTAAAAAAGACAAAAATAGAATTAAAGTTTACTCTGTGACAAAATAAAAACAACTGCCAGGCTTAAGACAACATACCCTCCATGAGCACCAACCACATCTTTCAGAAGTTGTAACTGATAAATAACTCTTGTTCCAAAGGCAAATTAACTGACTGCATGATAACAGAAAAGATCAGTACRTGTACTTGAGACAACTCCAGAAACTTGCTTTATCTGCTCTTAAACACTCTGTTTTTGTGCACCTACAGCCCAGTCTATAACCACAAGTATCACCTGTCTTCAARTGAATAAAGGGAGGCAAAGAACCATAAAATGAAATCTGGAATCTCMGTTGTGCAATTGTAGTTGCACACTGTGGCACATGGGGAGAAGAGCAAGATAAAAGCAGAAAGACGAGAAAATAAAAAAGGAGAGAGAAAAATAAAATCGAGCCAGTTGTTGGAAATGGAACMAAGTAAGGCAGGAACATCAACTTCTCCAAGCACAAATTACTAATATTTGTGTCAGGCCTTGTTGCTTCAAACAGTAAGACACGAGGGGAAAGGTACATGACTGCAACGCCTCTGCTAAGTGTGGAGTACCAATTAGTAATCACACAACAGCAACACGGTATCAAAATGCCATGCAACACATGGAACATCTTACCTACAGACAGGAGTGCCCTGGCACTTAGCTCATTCATAGATTTTTAACAAAAATCTTCTCACCTACTAATTAGGAAGAAAATTCATTTCACAGTGACAGTCTACAGCAGCCAAGGAGGTCTCCTGTTGTCTATGAAAGACAGCAACCCCCTTCCTGGTTACACTCAGTTCGTGCAACAAACACTTGTGGAGTGCTGTTCAAGAAGCTGAACTACAAGTTCATTTCCAAGAAATAAGTTCTTTCACCCACAGATAAGAACATGCAATTCACATAGTATATTTTTTTTTATTCCTGTTCTTCTCGCTTTCRATTTAAAAGTGGATGTGCTACTCTTCAGCCTCAGTCACACTGAGAGGGATCTTGTGGAGTACGGGTTTAAAAACCCCAAATTTACCAAGATTCTGGTACGTTATGAGAAGACAAAAGCATACATTTGGTTACTAAATTACAAACTAATCCTGAACGTCTAAGCAAGCGTCAGGTGAGCTTCCACAGCTTTTCACACACTTCCACTGTAAATTGCAAGACCCAACTASTGCTGAGGAAAAGGTCCAGCAGGCCCAGCACTGTGGCTCACTCTGCAGCCCGAGTGTACTGCCCCCCCCAGCCCAGCCCACCAGCTTTGCCCCTACCCATGCTCCAGAGAAGGSAGCTGTGCCCAAAGGGAACTACATCTTGAACAAGACAAAAACAGAACAGGCAAAAAGTTGAAACTGCTTCTTTTCTAAATAARCAGATCTACCAGGTCCACTGTGAGCATGGAACAGGAGGAAGGACTACCCAAGGTCTGTGCTCATTTCTCTCCCAGCAATGAATTAACTCATTCTAGATGCTCAAGTCCTTTGACTGCTCAGAGACAAGGACACTATTATTACTATTATGCTTTTTAGTGAAAATTGAGGGAAAGTATCCATTAAGCACCTCAGCCTATGCCTTGTCATCTGTTATTTTTTTCTCTTTCACTGTTAAGTAGCAGACTCACACTTCCATTTGCTGCACTTTTGCTTTTTATGTACTTAACACTTTTTCTTATTCCTTTCATGACCTGTACTAATCAGAAGCTCATTTTGTGCCTGTGCCTCTTCTGACTTTGCCCTTTCAAATCGTCATACTCCCATTTTCTTACCCTGTTTTTCTTTTAGTCCATTTTCTGTGACTTCCTTTTGGCTCACATCCTTTTGAAAGTCATAGGTGCAAGTAAAATGTATTGATCTTACACTTTCACAGATTTTGGTTATTTCCAAGAGAATATCTACTGTTGCACCCKGTGGGTTTTGTTCTGCAGAAACTTTCCAAAAGCTTACTCTGGCTTCTCCCAAAGCATTTCTGATCCTGAATCTTAATGAGCAGCTATTTTTCCTTACTTTCCTGCAAAGCTGCAGGGGGATTTGGAAAATGCTACTGATGACCCTATTCTGTTTTCATGGTAGGACTGGTGTAATTTGGAAYATGCACATGTAATCAGAATGGTAACTTTTTTTTTTTTTTTAAAGCCTTGATAACAGCTTGAATTTTGCCCAAAATTGCAAGAGGACATATGACTCCCAACCCTACTGGTGGATTACTGAGCAGCTGYGCCTGAGATTACCAGGAATTACTCCAGTGGCTCTCTCTCCAGCCAGCTGGATTCTTACTCGGGACCCAGAAGTACAATTTCATCCCAGGGTAAAAAGCTTCTGCATAGGTCCAAGAGTATCTGGCCAGCTCCTGCATGAACTATTTGTGTACCATCRAAGGTGATTAAGCATGCAATTAAAACTAGAAGTATTTTGTTAAAACCACACAGTATTTAGCTACATTAAGACCAAAACMAAAAAATCTGTAACTATGCCACAATTTAAGCTTGGTGTTTGGGCCAGAATAAGCTTGATACAAAAGCAAAGCTTTGGAAAACTCATTCCATGTAACAGAAGACACAGTAAGAAAGGTTTGGCATCCCAGTTCACTGATATCTCAGCCTACAGACACATTCAGAGTATCGCAGATGCTGAAGGCACAAAATAAATGATTCAACACCCAAAGTAAAAGAGAAATTATATARAATAGATACTCAGCGAGGTTACTGCTGTGATGTGTCTGTGTCCATGTTCCTGCAAAACATGACTACAGTTCTCTTAAGAAAGCTACAGCATATTTCCAAGAMTTAAATCTACACCAGGCTATCAAGAGCCATTTCACACAACCTGACCCACATCCCCAYGGCCAAACACAGCACCACATTTCTCTTCTGGCCTTGGCCCACAACCAGGGAACTTGGAGCTGCTTGTCTGTACCAATGTCCATGTTCCCTACCTTAGTACTGTACATACAAATCCCAAATGAATCCTCTCACTGCACTAGGGYTTTACTGAGAGGCCACTCCACACAAATGCTGGCAGGTGCATCCCACAGCAGCCCAGTAGTGTCGTTCTGAGGCAYGACTCACGTGAGCAATCCTGCCCGGTGGAACACGTACAGCTCCCGACCCAGCCTGGACGTGCAGGAAGGGACAGTCCGAACAAAACTCCGGATCAGGGGGAACTCCGGGATATGATGTGGCACCAGGATGACACACAAGTCTCTGTCCTGAAAGAGATTGGCAGGCAATAAAGGCTCTTGTTGACCTCTAAGGTTTACCAAAAACCTCTGAGGGGAMAGACAGCCCTGAATATGGGGCTTACACTGCACACTCCCAAGAACTGCTCTGTTGGGACAGCACCAAGGAACTAAAAGCTCAGAAATGGCTTCACTTTAGGCAAACTACATGATGAACATTCCTTCCTAAATCTGGTCATTCCATCATGACATTAGTTTCAAAGACTGACATTGTTGGATGGRTAAATGGCATAAATTGGAAATGCTTTGTGGGTTCGCTCTCTCTAGGAACTTTCTTTGGTGATAAGCAGTGTTTTTGAATGTGCTGGTCCTTAGGGCCAAGTCTGTGTCTCTGGTAACCAGGGCCTGTCTCTAAGGGACACTACCATGCAGCTATTTGTAATGTGACTTTATAACACTCTAGTTTGCATTAAGAACATCTCAGAAAGTGGACTTTGTTACCTCAGATAGAGTGATCACACAGGGCATTAGTKGAAAATAGCTACTGCACTGTGAATTCACAGTGCCACTGCTCAGTCAATAGGAAAATATCACGAATCTCCTTAATACCACTGTTTTACAGGCTTTAACTACATTGCCTTTAACTTTTTTTTTCTTAGTTTTGCTTTTAATTTATGTGCAGTCTGGATTTACACATGATTTTAAAGGAGTTTGAAGYATTTCTTTTCTAAATCTGCATCTCAGACAAGCTTCTATGGAACATAAACTAGAGAGACTATTTACAACAGCATGTAGTGCCAGGGAAATGGCTTCACACTGGCAGACAGTAGGTTAAGATTAGATGGTAAGAAAAAATTCTTCCCTGTGAGTGTGGTAAGGCCCTGACAAAGAGATTTCCCACAGAAGCTGTGGCTGCTTCACACTGGGAATGCACAAGGCAAGGTTGTACAAGGCTCAGAGCAACCTGGGATAGTAAAAGGAGTCCTGCCCATTTCAGGGGTGGAACTGGATGATCTTTAAGGTCCTTTCCAATCCAAACCATTCCAGGATTCTATGATAAACAAGAGGACTTAGGTATGCATTCCATGAAATTCAGAAGCAGCCGTGGAGAGGAGTAGCTCAGCCCAGGGTAATCAGGCCMAGCACACTTGTGTGGGGCACAGACTCACTGCAGCAACAGACCCAAATCCTCTAGCTGCCAGCTGCACTGCTGTCCCACCCCACACAAACATTCCAACTTCCATTATACTCACCGGGAAAACGCTGAAAGCATAACGCAAAAAATCCAGTGACCTGCAATCAAGAGCAAATATTGGTAAATAAAGCACATATCAGACGGATATGATACACTGCAATATTTACATCCCTGGAAGTGCAGGAACATTTATTCAGAGCTGATCAGACAATTCTAATAGATTATCATTAACCAACTGCTGACGCTCCATGCAGCACAGCAATTTCTGATTTAGAGCTTAAAGCATCATTATTAACAAGAATAACCAGAATGTTTGACATAATACACAAARCTCTTCAGTAAAAGGGTGCAGGGGAGAAACAAATGAAACATTGGCTCTCATGTTGTTGACTCTAACCTCTTCAAAAGCCATTCCTGGACTGTCATAGCAGCATTAGTATATAGCAAATATTAATTCAGGTTACAAACAGTTGTTGCAATGCCCCACAGTATTTTCAACCAGCATCAAGAGCTCTATGACTTTCCACTCAGGAAAACCTGCCTGGTGTGCTTTGATAGACTAACAGGAACATCAATATTTTGAATYGGTTTTGAACACTTTTTTCCACTCCTCACCCACTGACTTAAAACTATCCCAGTCTCTTTTCCATGGTGACAGCAAATTGTGACATTTCAGTTTAAACAGACTTGAGAAACCTCACCAAAGCCCTGCTGTTTCTTCCATGTGTAAAGATATTAAAGAGCTCAAAACCCATCAGAGATATGCTGAAGTTTCAAAAAATACTTTTCCACCACAATTTTGAAGAAATTCAATACAGATATAGGTTAACTATAAATACTGATAAATCCCCTCCTTTCGGAATTGTAATTGATCTCCCTTTAATTGTCTCTTTAATAATATCACTTAGAAATMATTTCTAATTGCAATATCTAGGCTTGAATGCAAACCTAGAACAAAGCTGCAAGTACAGATGAAGACTGGAGTGTTCTATATTCACCTATATAATACATAATTAAGTACAGTTAACTGAATAGCTAATCAGGGAAAAAGAAAATGCCATTGCAACTTTGTTTTCTCTCTGTATMCAGTACCTCATTAGCAGCAAGGACCACAAGAATTGAGGTGAGAGATTTTTCAGGAGGCTTAGAAAAGTATCAAAAACTATATTTGTACTATCACAATATTAAGTATGTTAAATACCACAGTATTAAATATCAGCAGATAAACCAGCAGGTCAGTTCCTTCACATTTCACTGTCAATGCACTAACAAGCCACATAACAGCTCTGGATTTAGGAGATTGAAACACTTAGCAGCTTTACTGGATAACAATTCCCATGGAGCAAACTTCCCACAGGGTTAACATGCAATCTACCTACACTTCATTCAAACTGCTGTTTCTGGGTCCATGCTGTGCAAAGCCAGCAGAAACTCCCTCAGGACAAGATTCCAGGCTGCAGTCAGCATCACCTCGTGCCCTCCTTTGCATRTATTTGTTTGGTTAATATTTCTTATACAAGCAGATGGATCAAGCAAATGCAAGCCAGWGAAGCATAGAAGCAAAATGTTTGAAAACACAAAGATCTACAGATTCCTTAGCTCTACATGGGGCAATCCTAGGAAATGCCTTCAGACAGGAATGCTGTCTTCTCCAGATACCCACCTTGGAATCTACACGGCTTCACAGATGTCTCCAGGTAAAAAAGATTGGGACCACAGCACTGAATGATAAATGCAGTAAGAAATGTGTTGAACAGAAACAACAATGGTAGATACAAAGCAGAGTGATAGAAGGAAGCCTAAAAGGGACAGATTCTTATCCTAAGCAGGATCCCATGAGCAGAGAACTSAAGAAGTCTACAGTGAGATTATTTCCTGACATATGTCTTCATCATAGCTCTGAATTGCTGTTTCAGTSTAATGGAGTTGTTCCAGAGCAAGCCCTTGCCTCACTAATATTTTAAAATAAAGCTGTTTAATTTTACAACAATTCTCTTGAATTTTTACACTAGATTGTCTATCAATTAACTATTCTGGAATAGTCTCTCTGCAGTGCAATTGCTCTTAGCACACATTAGTTGATCAATGYTTCTAAATACAACATAGACTTCTAGCACTGCATTTCACCAATTAAACTAGTTCCTAACAAACTTGAGCTATATTACTGGGTATCCCACTTGGGAAATAGGTACCCAAAAGGCTATGTTTGCTTTGCTTTGGTAACTTTGGATATTTGCATTTGCAGCAGATTCAGTGTTTGATCCCCTTGGGTAGATGTCCTCCTTAATCAAGAAACAGATTAATAAAGAGAACCAGTTTTCAAGGAATTCTGATTTTTCCTCTTAATGAAATTTAAACTTCCTTTAAGCCAGAGAAGTTCAGAAGTTAATACTCCCTGATGACTCTTACCACAAGTAGATAGATGTTTTTCCAAGCAGTACTACACATGTTCAACTCATCTATTAAGCTCTTACTCCTGATACCTGGTGTCTGCAGACATGACATGGATTCAAAAGCATGGAAGATCCTGGGTGTGCTCAGCTGCTTTGTCTATTTGGTATCTTCCTTTCTACCATCAGATCAAAGAGGGACAAAGTTCCTGGAGAAGTTTCTGCTGATGTGGTTGAATATAGGTTTACTCTTCAAGTATGCGGAGAAGTTTTGGAAAAAAAAATCTAAATCCCATTTATAACCCTATTCTAATCCACCATGATCTAAGAGTCCAAGGTCAGCAGCAGCAATTAAGAGAAAAACCCTTTGTCTCCCCCAGCTGTAGAGGATTCTAGAAAACAGAGTAATTTCTCTCAGTGGCTGGAGACAGTGTTTAGAATGGGAACATTAACCTGCAGAGCTAAGAACAACTTTATTGTGCCATGCCAGGAGATGACCACTATTGTAACATGTAGCTCCTCTTGCAGCTAGCCAGCTTCAGAATAAGTGTCTGGAGAGAGAGAAGAAGCAGCCTATTTCCACAACCTCAATAACAAAAATGAATTCTTCACTTTTTGCCCCCATAGACCCATCAGAGTTAGGAAGTTGCATGTGGGTTGTACAGTTATTACTGAAGGTAAAAGAAGCGGACAGGAAAGAAGTCAGAAAAAATCCCACCAAACTGTGGCAAGGTGCTGTCACTTTTTAATTTGTTCTAAACACTTAACCTTGAAAACAGTTTTTAATGGGAAAGCAGARACTATTCCTCTAAGCTTACCTAGTCTCATACTTCTCATCAATACAAAACAGACGGATATAGAAAGCATTTGAAGCTCCTCCATTCACAGGGTGCAAATCCCCTTCCCCATCAGTCTCTAGGCCAGGTCCTGCTGAGCCTTCAGAGCCTATGTTGCTGACATCACCTGCTGGCAGTTTAGTCTGGGAAACAGTCACAGCTCTGTCTCTCTGCAACAAAAACAGACAAGGTTCACTTAGGATATTTCACAGTATTTTCATTATTTAAACCCCCATCCTTTCTCTCCTGTTCAGTGACCCTTTCTTCCCACCCCAATGGCTGCTTATAGAGAACTGGATGGGAAAACTCACCCTAACTAGTAACTCTGATTCTCTCCCTCTAGACCCCAGCCAGAGCACCTTCTGACCCGTGYCCCACAGCAGAGGCACGTGTGAGCTAGAGCAGAGCATAGGGCAGGAGGGAGACTCAGCATATTTGTTTGTCCTCATCTTTGCCAGCCTTGCTCCATGTCAGCTCTAACAGGGATCAGCACTGCTGTGTACAGCAGCATTACCTGCACAGATGCATCTGCACCAGGAACACGTCCCATGTTTTGAGATGWAACAGGCTCTGGCTTTGCACTTGTTTGGTTGCTTTCATCTTCATCTGAGTAAAGAAAAAGTGCATAATGTTTAATAATGTGAGCTTAACCCTCAGAATCACAGCAATTGCTGGAGTGGGCCAGACTACCTATATCAAAAGGGTTCATTTTAAAACAGCCACAGTTTTAAACAGCCACAGTTTTAAACAAACCCTCCTATAGCTATTTGGCTAGAGCTTCATTAGACTATTTGATTTTAAAGCACAAAAAAAATCCAAGGACAAGCAAGGTGTCTTCACTCTCAGATCAGTTCTCCGAAAAGAACTGAAATTCAGGTTAAATCCTAGTCAAAACAGAACTCTTACTGGTGCAACAAGGGACAAGAAAGAGGGGTTTAAGTTCCTTCATAAATTTTACACAATAAACTAAAAGAGGTAGGTTTTGCTGCTGCAGAAAACACGTCAAGCAAGGACACCCTTGCATTTGGAAGATCCAGTAACATAAGGAAGTCAAGGTTTCTGTGTTCCAAGAAGAATAAAAAATAAGCTTCAGAGAACAACAGAATTCATCCCTTCTCCTTCCGAAATTTGCCTTGGAACACCCACATAAGCTACATTCACAGACAGAAGCATTTCTTCACGAAATAATGGGCACTTTTTTTTCAAAAATACCTCAAAGGTTTAAAATAATTTAGCCAGAAGTAGTTAGAAAAAAATCTTATCTCACAATCTGTTTCTCTGTCAATAAACGAGTGCAGATGCAACATGCAGGGCAAGGAGAAAGGCGGGGGGTAGGAATCATGGGTTCTCTGGGGGTATCACAGATGTGAGCCTTCACAGAAATGATCAAATGTCGTCTTGATTAACCAGCTCCATTTCTCATTACCAACAGCCTTGCAGGTGTCAGAAGTTAATTAATACAAGTCTCTTGTTGTCATGTAAATATTGATATGTTGTTTCTGACTTTATACTAAAATGCAAATCCTTAATGGCTCCACCATCCACTCCTGTCAGACRTGGCAGTATCGCTGTTTACAGACATGCTATACATGAGTGACTGGCAAGAACTGCAATATTGTCACTAAATCAAGTAAGGACCACAAAGAAAGAAAATTAAAATAATTCCGTGATTGCTGGGTTGTTARCTGAGGTACAGTCAGCAGGATCAAGAAGCCAGTTCACCATGAGGCCTGATGAAAAGCCCTTGAATCATTCCYACTGCATCATGTTTTCTAGCAACTAATTCATGACACCATATAGAGTAACAACCAAATTACTATAATTACCCTGAAACCTAAGTGGCATATCAGTACAGACTGTTGTATACTCTTTCATTATTATTCAGCATTACATTTTGAAAGGGRAAAAAATATCAACCTGTGGTCTCTACTTAAAAGCTAAAGCGCTTTAAAAATATCATTTTTATACGTAGGAACATAAAATTACAAAGGAATGCATCTTGCATTTTAAAATTTCCAGCTTCAGAYTCAATAAAGCCAAGTCCAGATGCTCTATTKATGTCAGGTCACCAAACCTGCACTRCACAGAATTTGCCACWAAACACAGACCTACAACTYGCAGTCCCTGGRGAAGGAAAGAACACCAGAACCAGGAACAGCCCTGGGATGGGTAAGGCTGGGAGTGAGCCCTGGAGGTCACCTTGCCAGAGTCCCTGCCTGAGCAGGGTCACCCAGAGCAGACTGCCCAGGACTGGGCTCCAGCTCCTGAGTAATCTCTCTCCTGCTTCATGTCTGTCACCTCTTCTGAACTCATACCGCTGGAGCTGCCGGAGCACAGGATTAAACAGGAGACAGGCAGCTTCCTCCTATGTGCAGCCATCTCCTGTGTGCAAGATGCCTYCTTGCAGGGGTAGGGAAGTCCACAGGAGCAGCTACAAGACCTGTTTCTTTCCTTTTTCTGTTCTGTGACTGTCAGCTTTGAGGTACCAGCTGGTGACAGCCCTGCAGCTCCCTGGTAGCCTTTTTTGCCTGCTGCTTTGTGTTCGGAAAAGCAGATACGCAACAACCTAATGGTGGAGGGGTTTTATTCCATTACTGATAATTAGTAGATAGCAAAATGCTGCCCTTCTACACAAAAAGCCCTTTGACACTGAAAAATAAAGACAACTGTAAATCATGTACATGACACTTCTGTTCCACAAACAGGTGCCATATTTATGCTACTGGTTTTTATCACTTGCAGGAAGACAACTTGCAGATGCATTGCTGTATCGTGCCCAGTATAAAAGTGGAATAAAGACACAGTCCCTCATCTCCCAAAATCTTGTAACCCAGGAGACWGCAAACAATGAGCAAAGAGAGCAGAAGCTGAACCACAAGGAAAAAAGATGACATGAGTCAACAGGACAACATCACAGGCCCAGTTAACCAGCTGCTCAGCTACTGACAGACATCACCTCACTACCAGATTTTACAATCACATCTTCATTTAATAGCACATCTATATCTGATAGACAATATACCCCATGCTACAGCTTTCTGAAACTTAAAGCCTACATTTATCCCACAGCTGGTACAGGCTACTCCCCACAAAAAAACAATTTCTTCTAATTCAGAGACCAGGGCTATCAAAATTCCCCTCCTCAATTAAAAAWCATTAGGCAACCTGCTTCAAAAACAGATATGTTAATTTGTGCTTCCTTACTTGCAAATCTATACCCTTTTTCAACCTCCTGTAGAACCTACTTAGAAGTTAGATACAAAAACACCTTGAATCTAWTTATTGAATCTATATAGCACTTTAGAATATAGATACCTCCTTGAACACTTGGCTTCTGTGGCACTTCAAGAATGTCCTCAGGAGGTGGTTTACAGAGCCCATGGAAAGGTCCTAAATCAAAACATTCTTGAAACAAGGAAACATTCACTTGAGAACATAAATTCATGAATCCTACTGCAGTGCCACCAACCTGGAAGATAAAACCATGTCATACAAACATGTCATTCTAGGTCACGACAAAAATAACTGAACRAAAATTTCTGAAATATCAACTTTTAAGATCCATCTCTGACTGTGCATAATGAAAAAGTATAAAGGAACTATTTCAGCAAAAGTTAAAGATCACTTTTCATTTTTTTTCCTTGTAACATGTGTATTAGGACTTGTACAGTAGATTCTAATCTTTTTTTTTTATGTATGATTTGAAAGAGTATTGGGTTTCTACATATGGACCAAATAATGACTTGATATTTCAGTAAAATATTTGTTATGGCAAATAAAAAAAAAAAATACTTCCAAAACTGTATAATTTTGTTTAAAATTACAGTGCAGCTGAAGTAGAACCTGGATTCAGTTAGCTGTAATGATTGACTCATTACTGGACACTGATTTGGAACTAAAATGGGGTTCAAACTGAAAAATGTATTTTATTCTCATACAAAATTATTAATTCAATAAATCAATCATGCATAATATAAAGAGTACCCAATGCAGTATGTATTTGCAGCACTTATAAGCCCCAAATACTTTTGTGCAATGAAAAAATCCAAGAGCTGCTCTCAAAAACAAAATGCCCTGACACACGTCAAAGTGACGGGATCTCTGCAATGCTGGCACCCACAGTACTCTGGATGCCCAACTGGTGCTGGAGCTCCCAGCAAGCTGCAGCCCTTTTCAAGATATACACTGGGACCAAGGAGAACTGGCATGCTGGACAGTTTCTGGCTTTAACCTAAGACAAATCTAGAAGGAAGCTCTTTRATTTTTAGTACTGTATGCAATTTTCTGGTAAAACACATCAAAACAAATTTTCTTTCCTCCTTAATACACATAATGAAGGCTTTTAAAAACCTAATGAAAACTCAAAAGGCTGGATTTGTACAACTGTTTTATAAGGCCATCAGCACTTCAATAAAGACTTTTAAAAGTGTGATGTTTAATTTTTCTGCCCTCAAACAACAAGTGATTGTTTGTTTGCCTTGTTTGCGTAACCAACAAAGCCGGGGCGCCGCAGTTGCCTGGCTGCTATGTAATTTCAGGCCCAAGGCTCAGCAGAGGCTGATTAACCAATCCATCTACCATATGTGCAAAAARAGGCTGCCAGCTTCATTCTCCGCAGGGAAAATTGGCATCCATCATTGGTTTTCGTGGAGGTGCCTTCCCAATCCACCGTGGCACGGCAGCTTGGATAAACTGAGGGCCTGAAACACCTTTTGGTGGTCTCACATCGAGCTCTGAGCATGCCACTGAAATGTATTATTTATAGCAAKGGCCCTTTGCAATGTGCCATTACACTAATGGTGTATTGTTTCCCATTTGGCTTCCAATGGCAGTGATTACATGTTGCAATGTTATAAAACCATTTGCCACAAAAAGCAGACTTCAGGAATTAAGGAGGTTATATTGCCTATCAGTTTGCACTACCATGCACAATTACTAACACATGAAAATCTTAATAGGAATTTTCAGCAGGATAACTATTACCACCTCTTTCTTATTTAAATTAATTCCTGTGTTTGTCTTCATTTCAGAAAAAATTGAGCCAAGAGAAAGAAAGATTACCTACAGCACTTTAAACTGTGAAAGGATTACTGGATACTCRTTTTCATATACAATATTAGCTTTCACTGGGAATGAAAACAGGTYGCCTATAATGTAAATATCTGAAATGATATAACATGGTTTCTTCAAGACACACTGTTCAAATTCCTTGAAAATAACCTGCACAAGAACTGTTGCTTCATTTCTGAGCTGGCAGGATCACTCCTGAAAACAGACACAAACTACATTGTGAACCAACTGTGTTGTTGGTACAGACCATGAATTCTACCTTCCACAGGAGAGCTGCTGATTTTACTCCCTGAGCTAGAGCGAGCTGTCACACAGAACATCAYTAATGCTACTATCAGACAAAAACAGAGCTCATGGCAGACTGACCTCACAAACAGCTGACTGATTTTCTTCATCATCAAGTTCTAGGAGATCAACAAGAAGATATTCGCCATAGATTTCCTTCAGAGCCTCACTTTGAGGTGTCCAGATTTGCATGAGATCATCATAATCTTCCATGCTACAAAAAAGAGATCAAGTAATGTCCTAAAGGTATTCCATTAATAGGTCCTGATACTTCTATTCTACTCCATTAACATATAGAAAAATATTACAAATACTCTTTCTAAAGCCTGCACCCACAAATCACTTCACCTAGGACACATCCTCAATGCACACTAAAGTKGGAGTCTCAGCACCAGAGAGACAGCCACTCCCAAAAGCCAGCAGAACCCACCAAAATCTGTACTGCCCAGGGGAGATGCTTCTCTTTCACTAAGAAAATGTAAGGGAACCCCAGTACAAAATTCTCCTGCCTCACTCTCCTATGAGAGCAGTGGTGCACTCATACAGGTCCCAGCCTACATGGATTTTTGTTTAAACAGGCAATAGAGACTCTTTCCCATTAGACCGCTATTCCTAGCCAGGATCAATGTAACTCTGCGWAAGAAAATCCAGCACTTTTACCAGAGCAGAGGTAGAATTCATTAGTCACACATGCTGCAACTATGGCACAAAGACTGGGGTCAAGCCAGCTCTGACACTCAACCACTATCAATAACATTCAACCACTTGTATTTATCTCTCGGAAAAAATGCCGGAAYGAAGTGGTGCAACCAAAAGCAGTGGAGAGGAAACTGGGGCTGTGTCGGGCTGCCAGAAGGAACAACTGCAACAAAGCGCAGGGGAAGCACTCCCTGCCTCGGGCCGGGAGCAGGTGGCTACTTCAGCTATCACTCCGGGAAGGCTCTCGCTGGACCGTCCCGATGAGCCCGACCCCTCTCCGGGGCCCCGCGCGGCGACACCGGAGCTGGTGGAGCCCTGCGCGGTCTCTGCCGCCCTCCGGCGGTCCCGCCAGGCACGGGCAGCGAGTCCTTCGCTTACTTGGGATGCACAAACCTCCTCCTGGACTGGAACCGGGAACTTCAGAGCTTCCTTAGGTTTTGGGAAAACTGTTTTGCTCCAGGGTCCCACTGCACATGCGGGGAAGTGCCTGTATGCGATACCTGTAAGCTGGAGATCTTTGTTCTGCACAAGCAGGAATCCAGAAAYAGAATAAACAGATTCTCATTGCCACTCTTTATGTATTTCTGGATTTGGAAGGAGCTTGAAAATTARCATAGCTGGGAAAAAAGGTTCTGTTTCTCATTGTATCAAACACTGTCCAAGCTTCCAAGCACTACCTGACTACAGCACAGGAGAGGTGGTCAGGGGTCTCAGGATGGTTTTGCTGCTCCTACACACCAGAATGGATCTGACCTCTGGGTAAGACCACCTTTGTAGCCAAGGCTGGGGACTCCTTGGATTGTGACCTTGTTACTGCTTTTTATTTTTTCCTCAACTAAAATGAGGCTCCAGGAACAATGAAAAGTCTGTAAAAACTTGCYGTAACTCACTCTTTATCTCTCAAACCAAAATGGTCACCTTCATCTCCTTCACAGGAAGTATCCCAAGGGAAAAGCTGCAGTGAGGTTTTCCATTAGCAGTACATCACCATTCAACACAATTAATTAGCATAGCAATTCTGCTAATGAGTTATCAAGCCTCAAACAAACCAAACTAAGAAGGGTAACAGAAAAAGACTGTATCCTAATCGAATGCTGATATTTCATGGGGTGGATAACAGGCACATGCCTCCTCCAAATGGAATGTTGTTGCAAGTGCTCTGAGTGCCCCACCTCATTCTGTTCCTGGGACACAGGGCAAGACCACACACAAAGGTGCAAATGGCAATTCCTAGAGACTGACCCTGTGTCAGTCAGTGTGACTATACATAAGCCCATTCATTTCCCTGCATGTTACATTGTAGGAACACAACCATTTAAATTTCTTAATTCTATTTTTAGTATCTTCCTCCAGTCCCATAGTCTTTAARAAAAGTAAARAAACCCTCCAAACCCCAGTAGCTTTTCAATATAAAAATGCCACAAAATTCCTCTACTGTGAGCACAAGCACAGAGCTGCAAATTTGACTCTTACCCACAGAGTACAAACCCAAGAATGGCAGGCTCTAGACAAGATACCAGCAAAAACCTTAAACATCAAAGCTTAGTGGGCTGCATTCTGGCACATCTGCTGACATCTCACATTAACAAGGCCAGACAGAAACTTCAAAACTGAATGGTTAAGGAAAGTATCAATTTACAGCTGCTTTTTTCCATTCTGTAAGCAGGGAAAGAGGGAACAGAGATTACCCTAATCTCCTCTCACTGCCCCAGAACATGTTGCTAGGCAGGTGGCTGGGGACAACGTCCACAGATGAGTCTCTAAGGGCTCCACTGACCGTTACTATGGATGCCACTGAAGCACAGAGGTGAATGCAGAGTGAAGGGAAAGGCAAAGCTCCTTCTGCAAACAGAAATTAGCTTTACCCAGAATCCACTGATGGACAATATTGAAGCATTAATTTTGTATCATCACTGTGTAATTCCAGTGGAAAATCAGTATCTCAGTTAACTTTCTAATAATAACAAAACTTAAGCAATTTTTATTTTTCATAATGATCTACAGATATCCCAGACAAGATGGTAGCTCTTATCAGRAATATTGCTATGGCCTAGGTGACATTTCCAGTCATGCAAAAAAACTTTTCTGTTGACAATATCCAATRGCCATCAAAACAAATAAACAAAAAAAAGCTCTACAGTTTAAACTGAAAWAAGTATGATAGTTGGCACCAACTCATATAGAAAGATTTTAAATCTTTGGGCTTAACTCACCAACTGATTGCTTCTCAATATGAAGGTCCATTCACTTACTGATAGGTGGTAGACACCTCAAAACAAACACTTTAAAAGCCTATCAATTGTACATCGAATTAGTATGAAAGTGTTTTTTTACATATTGAAATATCTGGAGCTACAGAAGGAGGATGTGAAGTAGCAAAGGTCAGGCCTCAGGCCTTTTTCTTAAAATGCTCAAAAGTCAAGCAACAGAAGGAGCCAAGCTGCAGATCTGCTTCAGATCCATTTGGTAAAATTCAATATATGCAATAAAACACCTCTCAGAGATAGGCTTCTGTCAGAATCCAGCCCATGCTGGCAGCATGCATCAGCCCATAAACAAACAGGTGTGGCTTTACCAGGCAGAGACATCAGATACACTCATGGTGACACCACCATCTGTGAAAGCACTGGTCAGTACAGACCCCCCAAATCCGTATCATGATACAGAGCCCAAGGAATGTGCTTCTCTCTAAACTTCAGTTTCCAYTACAGGCAGCAGAAATGCTAATTTAATCACAGCTCTGCTACACAGGCACAAAGCAACACATACATTTACTACATGCAAAAACAATGCCAGARGAAGTCAGAATCAAATCAAATTATTGCTTCATAAAACATTACCCTACCTGCAATCTTCCCAYTGTGAAGAGGAAAAGAAGTGACCCAAAATTTCATGGATACAAGTTCTATTTCAACCACACTACAGGGAGGCATCTCCATAGCAACAGGAAAATCACCAGGCACCTGGGTCAGAAAGTCRGCATTTCTCATGTCCTGGACACAACACAAGTGGCAGGAAAAACCAAGAGTAGCAACAGTCACTACACAGGTGGACAGAACAGACAAGCTGCAGGGAAATTAYTGTGTCTGCCTGGGGCACTGCAGGCAGCTGTGCTGAGGGGAAAGGAGAAAATAATTCAGAGTCTCACATTTTTAGTGACATTTATGACTGCCATCCCATAGTAAGAGCAAAGCCCTGGTAAAGGCACACTGTGTAGGCATATCAAATCTTTGCTCCAGACTGGGGCCATCAAAAAGAGAAACACAATGGAAGGAGAAAAGTGTTACTCCATGACTTTCTTCAGCTTCCTCAGCAAGGCCCCTGAAACACAACCAAAGCCAAGGTATGGAGCACTTCCACAGGAACAACTATAAGGAAGATAATTACTTTTCATGTCTGAAAGACCACTGGAACTAGGGATTCTCTGGTCTGATTTACTTCTTTTAGGTAACAGGCCTCCCTATTCAAGTTCTGCTTGACTGTTTAACATGAGACAATGAGAAAATTAAAAATAATTTGAAAGAAGCTTCAAGAAACCTGGAAACCACATGCACTTCCTAAAATACACAGGGGTCTAATTCAGCCAGCAGATCACAGAATAAACATCACTGACAAAAAAAACCAGTCTTTGTAGTTAACTAGTTTTCAAAAAAGATACAATTGATCTTGTGATGAAATAGAACAAAACCAGCATAATCCTAACTACCTACTACTTGGGTATCACAGAAAACCAGAGCAGTCAAACTATACTGACACCGCAAACCAAAGGAGGAAAATGTTTCAGTTTTCCACAGACAGATATGCTCAGGAAAGCAGAAACGAGGAGCTGCTTTACCTCGCTTGGCGCACGTGCAGCCGTGGGTGACACCGATGCCTGGGGCACACCAGCAAGGTAAAGCCTCTATCCATGGGTGATCCTGGAGCAGGCATCATCCTTTCAAAGACAGCCCCCATGTCTATCTCTAAACAACAAAAATGTGTCAGGGGAAACAGAGAAACTTCATAATGCAAGCTCTAAATTATTAGCAAAAACTGTCTGAGGGAAGTGGTGTTTCAAACTTAAACCATAGATAGTAAAATGTTCCAAGTCTTTTAAATTAGGCAATGAGGTTGAAATGACAGTATAAACATGCAAGAATTGTCACCAGAGTAATCTAAATAATCCAGCATTTCAAACCTGAAGAAACTTCAAAGCAATGAGAAGTTGGTATAATCCAATCCCTATAAAAATAAGAAGGCACATTCACTATGCCTCTGGAGAATCTCTATGAGAACTCACAATGCCGAAAGAAAGCTGATGTTTAATTRCCAGGGTGGGTTTAACAAAACCCTTCAATCAAGTCCTGTTTTCTGTAATTGACATATCACTACAATCTTTTAGTATGACTTGGAACCAAKATGCCTAGAAGCTGTCATATCAGAAAAGTTCCAGCTCACTTCTGAGCTCAGTTAAGTGCGTGCTTGGTTTATTAGTATGAATTTAGGACTAAAATACCAAATCAGGTGCTGTTGTCTGATTAACACGTGCATTCTTCATCTTTGTACCTGTATCTCTGTTCTAAAAGAAATAATCTGTGKTTCCTTCCATGTCTCCAGCAGCCACACTGAAATGTCCTCTTCCTATCTGTACTTTTTTGGCTAAGTAAGAGAAAAYGCCCAATTTTAAAGCCATTCTCTTGGCTCTATTCAACCAGAAATCTTCACAAAMCTTGTAGGAATTGATTTTTGAGATCTTTACTCCTTTTTGACGTCCTSTTTCTGGCAAATTTAAAGATTTCAGGGAATGGACAGACTGTTGAATAGCTGYGGGACTGAGTATGGAGCCACAGATACCTCTTGCACAAGGGATCCTCAAGAGAGGATACTTTTAGACTATATTTTCCACATGTTTAGAAACTGGTAACTGTTTTCCATATTAAAAAAGAACATCACAAAGAGCTCATAGAGCATACTAATTAGATTTGCAATTGCTCTCATTTCAAGAATAAAACAGTATTAAATTCTTACCTAAGTCATCCTCAGGTGGTATGAAGAGAAGAATAAACTGCAGTTCTGGTAGTAAGATGAAAACTCTCCTGGACAAATAAATATATTCAGTCTTTCATCATTACACCCAWTAATGACAACAGCTACATTTGCAATATATATATATATATTTTTTTTCTCCAGTGTCTCCAATCTTCCTTTATAAGTCCACATGATTCAAAAAAGAAAATATTTCTGATAACTAGCATCATATGAAATTAATCTGGGTATTTTTTACTGGTCTTTCCTTTCTTTTCAAATTTCCTAATTGTTGGATTTCAAGCATCCTCCTTTTTATAGTAGTTCCCCAGTGGTGAAATATTAAAGATGCTAGGCCTCTGCTGGAAGATCTCTTCCATGGCATCTGGATGATATGACTTGACAGCAGGAGAGGGCACATGCTTCACTRCACAAAGTTACATAGGAACTCACCTAACAATTTCTTGGGAACATCCAGCTGTGTATTCTTCCTTTGCCACAAAGAGATGCACAAACAGCGTGTTCAAAGGCTGCGAAACGAGGAATAAAAGTCTACACATTATGTAGCTAATATTTATTACATCAAGTATTAGTATGCATATTCATTTTCAATATACTTGATCTGCACTCAATAAGCAGCTACATATATATAACTTCAAAGCATGTGTGGATGAAKTTATGTGATTAAAGTCCTTCATATAATTTTGTGCTTCTGCAACATTTTTTCTTTACACCTAGTTTACTATTGTTTGACTGCAGTATACAATGGACATCTCATACTAAACAGTATTCAATCTTGACTAACAACATTCAACAACATTATTTAACATTTAACATGTGTCTGATAAAGACATTGTTTTGAGGTTTAAAAAAAAACGCAAACCAAAAGATCACATACTTCTCATAATCCTAATGCGTTTCTTTTTCTTTAAAGGTAGTTAAGTAAAATTACAAATGTTAAAATTACATCATTAGACACACAAATACCAGGCAGAAACGGGGCAGACTAACAGACATCTTTACCTTGTGCACCTCCAGTTAACCTGGAAAACCCTTGTGCTGGAATGGCAAGGGCTATTAATTCAGCTGTTCTATTGCATATTAATTACAAGTGCTGGGTCAACGAAGGTCTACCAGTAGATAAAAATACTTCTACAAAAAAATATTTTAAATAGAAAACCTGACAGCTTCTGAATAGTTTAATATTCACTTAAAATGCCATAGCTAGAGTGACCAATAAACTTCAGCAATCTAAGAGCAAGAATGATTTCAAAAGAGGCTGCAGTACATGGACCAGCACCAAGACAACAGGCTATTGTAATAAACATCTAAAGCCATTTCTAAAAATTGGGCCCTTTGTTTCTTTGCTTTTTAGAAGCAAAGGGAAAAAATGAAAAAAATATAATGTTGAGGTCCAAGAGGATGCCAAGGAAACCAGACTTGGACTGTTACTGAATAGCACTGGTAATCAGACAATGTAGTAAAGCATCTTCACTAACTCCTTTCTGCACAAGTCAGCTCCTACTTTAGACCGTGAAATTATTTCTGTGCTCTAGGAAAAAGACAGGTCAACTAGATTTCACAGAAATCCTATGTTCAGATGATCTCAGTTTTGAAAGGCACACCCGCATAAATTTAACCTGCAGTTTGCCAATGATGTCTCATCAAGTTATATCCCAGAAAAAGTTCAGAGCTTCTGCCAATGCAGCAGCATAAAACACTAAATCTTCTACATCTACTTTAGCAAATAAACTGGATTTTAGAAAAATAAGAGTTCTGCTGCCTCTGTTTCAAAGTATTTTTCACTCCTGATTCTGAACAGTAACTTATTTTTCTTGTCTTTTTTTCTGTAAGCCCCTTGGTCAACTGTGGCTTTGCTGCACCAGATCCCATGGAGCTACCAGATCCTGAGGGAGGTCACAGCACAGCAGAGCAGCTGTGTCTGYACTTGGAATGTGGACTGTGCCTGCCCACAAAGTGCAGCTCAAGGGACAAAGAAAGTCCATTACAAGGAAATCACACATTCTTCTTCTATGCTCCCTTTGGCCKTAATGATTGTGTTTCTTTTAAGCATACACATTTTCAAACACAACTCCTGTTTTCCTCAGTTTATCTCCAAGCCATCGCTTAACATCTCAAAAGCATGTGGAGAGCGGGTGAACAAAATGCCCAGAAATAAGTGCAGCATTGCCAACACCTTATTATGGCACATGCCTGGGGTTAAAATGTTCAGTATTTTCTCAACAATCACATGATCTAGTTCCCAGCTGGACTCAATGATGGAGGAGCATTTGAGTCCTAAACTTGTAAGGGCCTATTTCTAGTCGGTAAATCCTACCARAAATTCAAAAGCTTGCCCAAGGAGCCCATGTGAAAGTTGCCAGTATACAGAGCAAAGAGCAGCAGTCTTCATGCCAGCACCAAACAAGCTCACTGCAGAGTTAATATGTCCATGTCAGCATGAGGGTTTCATAAGGAATCCATTACCTGAAAGCCTCAAATCTACCAAAAATAGATTGTAGATGCCCACATGTATTTTTCATACCTGAACCTAAATGAAAACTCAACTAAAACCATACAATTTACTTACAGTGCACTTATTGTCAGTGTAGTTTTGATGCAGGAATGGTTCCCATTCGGCCTGATCAGTGATATTCCAGTTTGGATAGTCCAGAAAGGCAGCATGGGCTATAACCTCATTCTTCTCATTGCAGAGTGTCAAAGCAAGGTTTGATATATCTCTATGAAAAGAATTTAATTTTGCACAARTTGAAGGAAATCCACATACAAAAGTGACTGACTGTGAATTCAGCCTGCTAGAACAGTAAAATTAGYCATGTTCAAGAGGGTTCCTAGAATCAGGCCTCAATGAAACTTCATCATCCATATCCTAACTTGGTATTGTTGTTTCAGTTCCAGGTATTTGTGTTCTAACGCTACAAGAACTCACATGGATTTTCAAATCCTCAATCACTTAGTAAATTTGAGACACAAGACTTAAACATTCCCTCTTGTTTGTATGTTTCTTCACACCTCTCTGTTTTTTTCCCCAAAAAGCTGATATCTGAGATTTTTACTATGAAGTGAGAAAAACTTAAGTGAGCATCTGCCTGTCACACAGCCTGTCTGCTGCTCATCTCTGCAGAGAAAGAGGAAGCACACGAGGCTCATCACTGTCTCCAGGGATGGAGGTGTGGTAAGTAAAGACCATTACAACACCCAGCTCTGCTGAGGACATGGCCACACAGGCAGCTGGCAGACACAGACCAGACCATGCAGAATACTGGGCACCTCTAGCATGAAAAGAGCCACACTGGAACATTTTATGGCAGGCAGAGGCTGTCTCCCATGGCAGAACACAGGAAGACAAAAAAATTATCAATTCCTTTGGTCCCCAAGGAGAAAATGGAAAAGAAGACTGACACACACAGCAACAGACATCAGAAGRATCATGGCCACAAAGTAACCAAAGCCCCTTTACTTCAGTCCCTCCTAAGCAGGCAAACCCATCCTGGGAGATGGAGCAGGCAGCAGATGCTGGGATCTGATAGTTTTATCAGGAGCTATCCACCAGCACCTTTTCTGAACTTCTATAAAAGGAAGCTACTATAGAATTAAACCTTGTTTACCATGACAGGGACCCAGGTTTGCACGGTCATACATGTGACAGACATGGAAGCAGATTTTCTTTTCCCTTTTCMGAAACAGCATAAAAAGTCATTATGTGACACCACACCAAGGCTCAGAAAATTTTCTGCCATTTTAAGTGTAACATAACTGCATGAAGTTTCCTACAAGAAAGGTAATAACCTAAAATACCTTACTTACAAAAGGTATGTGACATCAATCCTTCCAAAGAGGTCTTCTGTAATAGGGCTGAAGAGGCCAATAATGCTTGGGATATCGTGTAACTCTGTCCTTCTGACAGTGACCACTTCTGTATCTCCCCTTGACGAGGTTACTGTAGCCATCCTACAAGCTGTCCTGAAAATCAAAGGAAACATTACTGCTCCAGCAATCCCGCTGCGGTCCAGGGCACAACACAGTCACTTCAGGTGGATTTTCATAAAAATCTCCTAAGTGGGACAACTCCTATGGATTTAGGTACTTGGTTMCTGTACAGCTCCACACAGATACCCACTGCCTGCACGGACAGAACAGTACACCTGAAATGCAGCAGGCAATCACACCTGTTGTCTGATCCTACAGAAGAAATTAATTGTTTTAATAGACTACAGCCGTTTTGTATTTGTTCATTTGGATGCTAACCAGCTCACCACCGAGAACTTCAAACTCAAAAGGCCTTCAGTGGGAGGTTCAGCTGTGGGCAGTCAGTGGAAGCAGGGTGAAGACTCAACTGCAAACAATCAGGGGAACAACATCCTGATTAAAGAGCAGCTTCAGGTGAGTGAACTTATTTTGTCCAAAATTGCTCTTCAAATTTCTTTTGAAGCCAACAAAAAAGACGCTTAAAATTAAATTTTTTATGGCATGCACAGCCCCCACTCTCATTTGCTGTTGCATGTGCTCAGGAGTCAAGTGTCTCTTGTGACACTTAAATTTCATAAGGAATTCAAAGTCCTGTGGCTATTCAAAGTTCTACTGCTTTCCTGCTCAGATGAAAACGTTGGTTTCTTGTGGTTTTCAAAATCAGAGAATGTGCCAGGCACAACTGATTCGCCCAGCAACTTTAGAACACAGGGGCAGCAGATACTCAAAACCACTTGTGACCATCCCCTCAGCTCTAACACCTTTCAACTGCGTGTCTGCTCAGTATTGCAGCCTGCTGTSACCCAGCCAACAATCAGGCACGTGAAATAAAGCAACCAAATAATGGCTTCCTGAAATTTCTTAAATATATGTGTAAAATATAGCAGTACTGACTCAAAAAAACCCACCTAAACCAACCAGCAGAGCAGTTTCACCAGTCTGCCAAACACAACAGCAACTTCTAACAGTGACTCCAAACCCAGATGTGATGCTCACAAAATAGGCAGCAGGTTTTCCAACTAAAATGGAAAACCAAAAGAAATGCAGATTTTTTTTTATACCTTTTAAATACAGATAAAATCACATGCACTCCTACATCTTTCACAGACAAACAAGACATTCAAGTGCCAGCACTGGTCTCAGTCATGCCAATGTATGTTTGCAAAGAGGTCCTGAAATCAACCTGAACAACACATCCTCTGCAAAATGCATCAATTTCATAAATAAAAGCAAACAGAAACTTTTAAGTCCCACTAATAGACGGAAGTTCAGTACTATGATGACTTCAACTGAAGAAAACGTCTGCCACATTTCCATAGTAAATTGTTTAATTTAATGCAAAAAAAAAATTATCACCCTATCTCCACCAGCTCCCCGAAACACAGCCCTGAGGGGGKGGAAAGCAGCATTAACACAGTAAAAATGTACCATTTTCGTAAGGAAATGCGCTGTTTCTGCAGCAACTCCTGCMTTTCTCCCACAGCGCAGCATCCCAAAGACACCAAGCAGAACACGCAGATGAAGGCGTTCCCCTCCCAAACTTCGAGCAGTTCCCTCCTCCTCCTCCTCACGCAAACGCTCTCTTCAAGCACAAGTGAGATTCCACGCACGTTTTTCAGTGTTTGTGCCTCAAAACGCACCGAACGCGTACGCRCCTCGGCTGTGCGATTCGAAGGGATTCTGCGGGACTGCGGGASGCTCCAGTGGGACACCGCGGGTCGCTTGGGGCGGGGCCGGCCCTTGCCGGGGGCGGTGCCGGGGGCGGTACCGTGGGGAGGGGCGGCGCTGGACACTCGTAGTGTCCATGGACACCCCCGGGATGCCCTCACGGACACCGGGCGCGAGGGTCCCCTCAGGCACGCGGGACACGCCCACACAGATCCCCGCCCGCCCTCCGAGCCGCCAGGGGGCGCCCCGCGGGAGCGCCGCGCACTCACC
>NW_026623245.1:216121-250163 GCF_030028575.1 Malurus melanocephalus | reverse complement strand
CCCACCACCCGCCCGCCCGCTGCCAGCTCGGGACGCGCCGCCGTCACCGCGGCAACGACGCTCGGGCGGCGCTGCGTGAGGTCAGGGGTGSCGGGGCGGGGCCCGCGGACACAGCGGCGGCAAGATGGCGTCTACGGCGGCCGGGAAGCAGCGGATCCCCAAAGTGGCGAAGGTGGGTGCGAGGGATGGCGGCGGGGACCCTCTGGAAGCCCTCCCGGGACCTCCTGATCCCCGCTCGCCCCGGGCTGTGGGCTCCCGATGGGTCGTGGCGAGGCCCGGCCCCGCCCGCGGAAAACACCGCGCGTAGCGAGGCGCCGGAGGAGCTGGCYACCGGAACATTTGTTAGTGTTGTATTAGAGAATGTGAGCCGAGCCGATTTTCGCTTACCTTGCAGGTGAAAAATAAAGCACCCGCCGAAGTTCAGATCACAGCAGAGCAGCTTCTGAGAGAGGCAAAAGAGAGGGAACTCGAGCTTCTCCCACCGCCTCCTCAGCAGAAGATCACAGATGTTGAAGAGCTAAACGACTATAAACTCCGGAAGAGGAAGGTACAGCAAAAAACAAGCTTCATCTTGATACTCGCATAAAGCACTAAAAATCTAGTCTTTTTAACTTAAACAAGATGTAGTTTATATTATTTGTGGGCTTTTCAAGTGGACACCAATTCTTTAACAACCCTGTCTGTTTCATGCYACTCTTTAGCAAAACCTGTAAGTTACAGATGTGTTGACAAAAATCTGGTAGCAAATAACATCTCCCCTGTGCCCATGTTCAGAACACTGAAAGGATAAATGCTTGCATAGTTAATAGGTGTTTTCTTCATTACCAACAGCATCTGTCCAGTATAAAAGAACATGAACAAAAAAAAAATCATTACAATAATGCTGAGTTATAATTCTTCTCTTAAAAAAATTGCTTTGCTTGTGCAACTTTACCTATGGTTTTGCTCAGCGTTTTCCTTTAAAAATGCCTATCCAGACTAACAAAGCAAGCAAATTGCTAACAGGGAGTTTTCCCCTTGATYCTCACTTCCAGGATCAAGGGGAAAATTACCTGAGCCCTCCAAAGCCCCTTGATCAYCCCCCAGGTCCTGCTGAATCTTTCATGTCTTTCTTGGTTACCTTTTTTCATCTCCTCTATGGATGTGGTGGCTTATTCCTCCCATTAACTGTGTTAAACATGATTAGCCAGATGTGAATCCARCAGCAGTCATCCTGACCACAACACAAGGCTGGAAATGCCCTCACTGACACCTCCTTAGCATATCTGATGCCAGCATATTAAATACAGGGAGTAAGAATAAGGCATCTCTCTTTAAAGCAAAGTTTAGCCCAGTGSTACATACATGTCAAAGTGACTAAATTCATGCTGGTGCATTCAAATATATCCATAYATATCTGCAATGACTGGATTCCAGCTGTCYRGKTAGTGTTGCTATCAAAACATTAGARCATTAAAMAWTTRAAGTAAYATTTTAGTGCTGTCAGYTGTTAYTCCATCARTACTTCAGRTGACAGCAGGAAYTYKAGTTTAGCCCWGTTCTACACAGTGATGATCTACATTTCTGGTGTCTCTAATAGGCAATTTTTACAGTGTTGTATTGAGTTGAATTTGTTACCACAGCTGCATAGGTGTAAGACATTGGAATTCTTAATAATTATAATAATGATAAGGATAATAATACTTCACATCATATATGAGGTAGTATTATGTTATAAAAATACCCCTTAAGCCGTTTATGCCATGAATSGTCTGCAGAATGRTTTCTTACTTACAGATATAATTTCYTCCTCAGACTTTTGAAGATAACATAAGAAAGAACAGGACTGTTATCAGTAACTGGATAAAGTACGCACAATGGGAGGAAAGCYTGAAGGAAATCCAGAGGTAATGATGCAGCTTCGGGTATCTCTWATAAGCCTTTTTATACACACACCAAAGTCTTGGAGACACATTTTACCTGCCATGTACTCGTGTTTTCCAGAGCCCGTTCCATTTACGAGCGTGCCTTGGATGTRGACTACAGGAATGTCACCCTCTGGCTGAAATATGCCGAGATGGAAATGAAGAACCGCCAGGTCAACCACGCCCGGAACATTTGGGACCGGGCCATTACCACCCTGCCCAGGGTGAACCAATTCTGGTACGTTGGCAGAGCAGGGAGCACCTCTTCCAGCCCTAAGGACTGTGCAGCATTTGTCCATTCTGGGATATGCAAAAGTGACTCATGTCCTGTTTCACCAAGTCTTCAGGCTAGTCTGAAAAGAAAAGAAGGAAGGCTGAAGCTTTGGAGAGGTTTTGTACTTTTTTAAGTGGCAWGAGCATTGGGAGAGAAGGATGTTTGTGTGTCTGGATGCTGCCAGTCACAGCTGTGTCTACAGGCATTTGTGGGTGGGAGGAAATAGGTGAAGGAAACTCAGGGATACTCTCACAAAGCACTCAAAAAATCCTTGAATTGACMTGTTCACTGTGTGATTGTAGAAACTCAATCTTCTTTCCCCAGGTACAAGTATACTTACATGGAAGAGATGCTGGGCAATGTTGCTGGGTCACGCCAGGTGTTTGAACGGTGGATGGAGTGGCAGCCAGAGGAGCAAGCTTGGCATTCCTACATCAACTTTGAGCTGAGATACAAGGAGGTGGACAGAGCACGAAGCATTTATGAGAGATATATCCTTTTCAGTGCCTTGTGACTCCAGCCCCAGTTCAGGCCTGCACTCTTTATTTCCTTCCCAAATATTCCATGTCCAGCAGTGTCCCTGTGCTCCTTTTCACTGTGGTGTTCTGRGAGTGAGCCACCACCCTGAGAGCCAGCAGGAGGTGTTAAAAGCATGCTTAGGGAATGCCTCCAGATTCAGTGAAGTTGCTGTAGGTCCTGCCACAGCAGTGTCTATTTAACTGCACTCGTGCACCCAGCTCTTTTCTTGTCATCTTTTGTTTCAGATTTCTGTTCAGATTTTCCCTGACCCTTATCCCTCTTTAAGTTCTCAGTAAGGCATGAAGCCTTTGTGTGCTTAGAGCTATCAGTGTCTTCTTCCTACTTGCATTTATTTTCCCCTTGCATATACCATCCTGGGGAGTTGTTTGATGTAGTCCTTGACCCAGTAGTCCCTGGGAAGAACACAATTGTGGGTGTCCCACTCAGCCACCACTGTTTCTTTAACAAAATTCTACTYGTCCTTGTTCACCCCGACGTGAAGAACTGGATCAAGTATGCCCGCTTTGAGGAGAAGCACAGTTACTTTGCTCATGCAAGGAAGGTGTATGAAAGAGCAGTGGAGTTCTTTGGGGAAGAGCACATGGATGAGCACTTGTACGTGGCTTTTGCCAAGTTTGAGGAGAACCAGAAAGAAGTAAGATCTTCTTGATAATGCATCTTAGTCATGCCAAGGTTTCTCTTTGAATGTCAAAACTCAAGGCCATTTAGTGTTCACTGCAATATTTATAGTTTCCTTGTGGTGCATTGTTCTTGTAGTCTGAGTTAGGGAGTCAGCTCTTTTGCTCATCTCTAGTTGCCTTTTGGTGACATCAATAAAATGTGTTCTARGGAAGATMTGTCAAGCCCAAGACCAGCASCATTGCCTCAAACCTGTATCCTTGKACTTGAGGGGTTCTGAGAGGTTATAGGCCTGCATAATAGAGCACTGAATTGGTCCAAATGTTTTTCAGTCTCTGAGGTTCCCAGGCTGTTAAGAAATTAAAAACATTCTGTGAACCCCAAACCACAACCTCTTAAAAACAGTTTAAATATTCTAAACCTGTAAATGAATAAGAGATGGCAGCGGCTGGCATTTACAGATTTATTTTCTCCCTTCAAAGTTTACTTTTCAGGGAGATCTGTGTTTGTCCTGCTCTAAAGCAATCAGTTTGAAATGTTCCACAGCTGTATTCTATGAAACATTGCTAAAAACTCATTGAAAAATAGTGGGGGAGGACAGAAACTTTTGTGAAGATKTATCAAATTATATTTAATATTTTCAGTTTGAAAGAGTAAGGGTTATCTACAAGTATGCTTTGGATAGAATTCCAAAGCAGGAGGCCCAGAATCTCTTCAAGAATTACACCATCTTTGAGAAGAAGTTTGGAGACAGGAGGGGAATCGAGGACATCATTGTCAGCAAGAGGAGATTCCAGTATGAGGAGGAGGTGAAGGTATGTATGATGGGTACCTTACAGGCTCATTGTGCATGCAGCTGCTGCTTAAGGTACACAAGGATTTTGTGATATCAAAGCTGACARGTTTTACTCTACTTTTGAAAGTAAGTCCAAAAAAATACGAAGACAATGTTCATTTTAGAGCCAGAACTCCATCACTGAGGAAGAGAATTGTATTTACATTCACTGATTTTTTGGTTTCTGCTTTCCAATCTAGACTGTGCAGGCAAAGTTTTTTGATTGAACTCAAAGCTCAGTACCATTTCAAGTCATCTTAGGGATAATACAGTTTAGCATGTAACCTACTGCTTAAGTTAGGGAGTAACCATTAAAGGACAYCTCRRCTGYRTCTAAATACYTTTTTGTGAGRAAACAGTTGTGCCACACCTGCTGCTGTTCAGTCCACACTGCATGTTTCATCATTCCTTACCCCTTCTCACACTTGGCTTGGATTGCCTTCACTGAGGCAATGCTGGGAGCAAAATAAAAATTTAAAACAAACTCACTTTTAACCCGAAAGTATAAGCATCTCCAAGACTGACAGTTTTCATTTATGTTCCAATGATTAATTCTAAAGGGAAAATCCTGACTAAGTAAAAGTGCAGGTTCTGTTCTTTTTAATGACTGAAATTTCTTTGCTGTTCCCATTCTCCCCTCTCTCTGGAAGGCAAACCCCCACAACTATGATGCATGGTTTGACTACCTGAGGTTGGTGGAGAGTGACACGGACGCTGAGACCGTGCGGGAGGTGTACGAGAGAGCCATTGCCAATGTGCCCCCCATCCAGGAGAAACGCCACTGGAAGAGGTACATCTACCTCTGGATTAACTATGCACTCTATGAGGAGCTGGAGGCAAAGGCAAGTAGTAACAACTCAGCGTTTTTCCTTTCCTTATATTATATAGCTACTGATATTTTAATAAGAAAACCAATAGCTAAATATTCTATGTCTTACTAGTTTTGTGTAAGATGCTACAGGATTTACTATTTAAATATAGAGAATTTTTTCTTCTTTCAGTTTTCCTTCCTGTACATAGGGGAGGAAAAAACCCAAAGCTGTTTTACCCTAATTCATCCAGCAACACACTGGTAATAAATGCAGAAGTGGGTATTTCTAACCCCATCTGAACTGCCTGTGCCAAGCTATTACCTGAACTTGTCAAATAGTTTTARTTAGCAAAAACTATTTGTGAAGCAGCCTTGTTGTTGCTATAGTGGCCTTTGRGACTGTGCAAGTATTTATTGTTACCAGTTAGAGCTATTCTGAGTACAGAGCACCTATTCAGTGTCTGTAAAAGGAAAAGACATTTCTCTGTCCATAACGGGGATATTCCTTGTTTTATTGCCTGCTTCTTAGCACTGAACCTTGCTTTGGAAACGTGAGTCCCGCTGATTCAGAAGCTACCACCTTTGAATTGTGCACATTAAGTAGACAAGCATTTGTGATTCTAATCAGCTTTACTTAAAAAAACACTGTTCTGCAGTTTTGCAGTCATTGCAGGATTCAGAATTCAGCATAGTCTCAACAATAAACAAAACGTTTAACGGTGCATGTTCTTACAGGATGCAGAGCGAACCAGACAGGTGTACCAGGCATGTCTTGAGCTCCTGCCCCACAAGAAGGTATGGCTCCTGCAGCACTTTGTGTTGAGTTTTTGGTTAAAACTACCAAGATAAGGTCCTTTAGTTCTTATCCACCCCAACATTCAGGTGTGTAGGCAGCTCCAAATTGCTGCTAGCAGGTCCATGAAGGCTTTGCCTGAAACTTCAAGTRTCCCTTCCAGTTTCTCAAATTGTCTGCCTTCCAAAATAGATTGAGCAGGGYAGAGGAGGTTCAGGCAAAAGTGYRAGATGTCTCTAATTTACATCMCARTGGGAAACTGCAGGATAAGCACTGRTGTCAGATTSCYTCATACACATGAAACACAAGGGTTTTTCCAATATTTTCCAATTACTAAGTAGTTGATAAGTAGTCTGTGAGAAATTACACATCGTCAGATTATAGGCAATACCATTTAGTCTTGGCTTGCTTGCTTTCCTCCTCAGGCCGGATAGTTCATAGCCCATTCTGTTGCAGTCTCTGTAGGACGCTTGTGGCTCTCCTTTACTGGGTTAACACCTTTATAGCATTCAATGGCCTTCATGGTCACCCCTGAGGCAGCTGCATTTGATAAAATAGCTTTCAGGTCTGTCTTCCCCATTACAGTTGGTCTTAAAGGCTTAATGTTTGGGGTTTTGTGTTTTTTTTTTTTTTTTTTTTTTTTGCTTACAAACTTTAATTGAAATATCTGTGTGACCAAACCTTTACAATTCCATTGCCTTGGAATGTCAAAAAATCCTTGTTCAAGTTCTTTTTTCTAGTTTGTCATTTATTGTGTCATTRGAATGTCAGATTAATCTCTGATTATTGAGAGCTGAATAGCTGTTAATTGATTCAGCAATAGCTGACATTTTGCCAGTTGATGATTGGTCAAAAAACTATTTTCTCTGTTTTGAGAGACTTCTGTCCTGACCATTTTTCCTTTCACCCCAGCATATTGTCCTGTGGTAGAGAGGTTCTTTTAGGTAATGAACTCTTAACCTTTYAGCAGGAAAACACTGAGATCAAATGAGATTAACTGCAGTAAAAGTGATATCTTGTATAGATTGAATGCCTTCTTTTAAGGAATRTGTGCAGATTTATCTATTGACTTTCCAGTCTAAATAGCACGTTGTTCTTTTTCTTCCAGTTTACATTTGCCAAAATGTGGCTGCTGTATGCACAGTTTGAAATTCGCCAGAAAAACCTCCCTCTTGCCAGAAGGGCTTTGGTAAGCTTTTGTCAGTGCCATAATTGACTTCCCTAACTAATAGTAACACAGGAATGGCATTAAAAGATCTTAAATTTTCCTTTTCAAATTGCTGGCTTAATCCACTTAAAATAAAGCATCCAAGAAGTCTGCAGGGGCCAGCATTTACTGTCATGTATGATTTAAAAAGAAATGTAGCTTGCTCTGATGAATTAGCCCCGGGCAGAAATGACAAAGCACTCTTCTGAATGCAGAGCACCCACATCAGCTTAGTGCTCTTACAAGTTCTTAGCTGCTGCTGATTCCTTACAGTGATACTTGTTCTAACAATAGTGTTTCAAAAAGAATGTAGATGAAAAGGAGGTTTGACTCTAGAAAATTAGGACCTGCCAAACTGCGTGTGAGTTCCAGCTGCTGACAGAAGCAATCACAGGCAGGCTCAGGAGCTTGCTGAGCAGGTTCACTGTGTGACTGTCAGCATGTCAGGGGACAACAGGTGATGAGGCAACAAGATCTTTTGAAATTAAAAGCTTCATTTCCTTTCAGGTCAGATATTCTTAGTAAGCTCAGGGATAGCATCAGGCATTTTGAGAGAAAGCCAGTGTTGGTAGCAGTTGAGGTGGTTTAACTTTAAAGAGAAAACTGATGAGATTTCCACCCAAACAGTGCTGGAGGACACTTGGAGAAGAATTGAGTGTATTCTGAAATATCAATGGCATTTGTAGAGCTGCAGAGCCATAACAGTTACCAAGCTAATAATCCCACGTGATGGTTTCCTCCATTTTTAATAAGTTCTAAGGTAATAATTGTGTAGGAACATTGTGCAGGAGAACTGTGGTGAGGGAATTCATCTCAAATTACCTCACGTTGACTTCAGGGAGCAGAAGCTGCATTGCTTATTAAACAATACGTGTCTAGAGAAGTGACTCCAAGGCCAAGTTCACTACAACCTGTCTCAGGTATGCACATTCTTAGCTCTTGTTTTAAGAGATTCCCAAACTAAGCATSCAAAATTGCCCTCTCACAGCTTGGCTTAGGACAGACAGTTTTCTTCAGAGACTGAGGCACATCAGAAAGAAAATACTTTTTAAAGACATTATTCTCTATCTGTCCATTTCTGTCAGCCAGCAGGCAGGGGTGGGCAGCCATTCTCTGTGCAAGGAGGAACAGTGTGGGGCCAGGAGACTGATACAATTTRTTTTATAAGATGCTTGGCAACTGCTTACCTGGCAGGCTGATACAGACTGGTACAGTGCTTCCTTCAGGTGTTCAGCTGATGAARCAGGGTAAGTTCCACTCACACTCCATGGGGAACCCACATTATGTAAAAGTTTGACAGGTGAGGATGTTTTCTGATTCCCAAGATCTCTGTGTTTATGGATACAAACACTGGTTGAATTTCCTGCTGGCCCTCAACAATTTAAATAAACAGACTCTGTGCAAAAAAAAAGAGTTGTAGTTCAAACATTGGAGAGTAAAGAAACACKTAGAAAACAGAGCAGGTTTTATTTTCCTGCAGGATCACTAAGGTTTTTTGTTTTCTTTGCTTGACAGGGGACATCYATAGGTAAATGTCCAAAAAACAAACTGTTTAAAGGTTACATTGAGTTGGAGTTGCAACTGCGTGAATTTGACCGTTGCCGAAAGCTGTATGAAAARTTCCTGGAGTTTGCACCAGAAAACTGCACATCCTGGATTAAGTTTGCTGAGCTGGAGACCATCCTTGGGGACATTGACCGAGCCCGAGCCATCTACGAGCTGGCGATCGGCCAGCCCCGGCTGGACATGCCAGAGGTGAGCAGGGAGTGGGACAATTTTAAGGTATTTATTGCACAGTGTGGCTGATGAACATGTAAATAATCCACCAGATAAAACATGAGGTGAAAGCTGAATGGATTATGTGCACCAGGGTTAGCCYTCATCCCARYCYRTGCCACCAGTGAAKGCAYTGATCTCTAAASCTTTTCTSAGGGAAATTTCACTTTTATCCATTCTCTTTCCTTCCCAGTATCTCAGTGTGCTCTGAATGAACATGATGAGAGACTTCTCTGTTGCAGGTTCTTTGGAAATCCTACATTGACTTTGAGATTGAGCAAGAGGAGTATGAGAAAACCAGGAACCTTTACCGCCGGTTACTGCAGCGCACACAGCACGTCAAGGTATGTGTGGGCACCAGGACATAGAGCTGGCCCTGAACCTGGCAGCCTGGGCTGCCTTGGTTTAAATCAACCCAGGTTCAGGCCCGTGCCTGTGCTCTGAACAGGGGAGGGAAGTTTCTGAATTCCATACAACAGGCATATCTCAGATGAAAGCAGCTTTTCCAAGCAGCCCTCTTTGCTGAGCACCTTCAGGGTCTTAGTTGCAAAAACATTGCAAGGGAAATAGTGGTTTTTCCAGTGTCACTTGCTGCTGTTATTGACTAAAATTCACACAGATTCTCACAATTCGAAACAGCCACAATGCATTGTTCCACGTGGCTCAAGTGGATGYTGTGTCCTGCTGAAATGAGATGAATCTCACAGGTGTGAAAAAAACCAGGGCTTTTCTGGGCATCTGCTTGCACTGACATTTGGGTTTTTTTGCTGCTTTGGTTTTTTTGAACCTCTCCCTTATCTGTGGTAGTGCAGAGTGGAGGTTGGAGCTGGGGTTTGCTGTTCTCTGCCCTCAGGTGTGGATCAGCTTTGCGCAGTTTGAGCTGTCGGCGGGCAGGGAGGAGCGGCTGCCRCGCTGCCGGCAGATCTACGAGGAGGCCAACAAGGCCATGCGCAGCTGCGAGGAGAAGGAGGAGCGGGTCATGCTGCTGGAGTCCTGGAGGAGCTTCGAGGATGAGTTTGGGACTGATGCCACTAAGGAGAGGATAGATAAACTGATGCCTGAGAAAATAAAGAAGAGGAGAAAACTGCAGGCTGAAGATGGGGTAAGGAAAGATTATGCCAAAAATGGCTGTGAGCCCTTGGTGCTTTTATGGGGTCAGCTGCTGGACATGGGGTTTGATTTTCTACTATTTCTCTGAATTTCTTTCTTATTCAAAGCACCTACTAATAGCCAACATTACCATGCAAATTAAATTTGCTTTGTGATATTTTTCTCTCTAGTCTGATGCAGGATGGGAGGAATACTATGATTATATTTTCCCAGAAGACACCGCCAATCAGCCTAACCTCAAACTCCTGGCTATGGCAAAGCTCTGGAAGAAGCAGCAGCAGGAGAGCGAAGCTGCAGCTATGGATCCTGACAAGGACATCGATGAAAGCCAGACTTAACACCCCGCCTTTCCCCACCCCCTTCCTGGRCCATTGTACAGTATTTTCATTGGTGATAAATAAATGTATTTGGAGAGTTTTAGTATTACTGACTTTAGATGGATTTTGTGTGGAAGACGAGCACCATCTTGGAATTGATTGCCTTTAAGAGTCCTGTGGGTGTCCAGCAGTTAAACAGAGATCTTGGGAGCAGTGCAGGGGTCACCAGTTACCTGAGAACTGGGAAAATTGATCAGTGACTTTGCTTCTAGCACAAGGCTGCTGTCCCAAGGCTCCCACAGCCTATCCCAATGCTCTCAAGGATTTCAATGTGCCAGGGCAACAGACCTATTGTCTTGAGTGAGAGATGTCTAACCATCATTTGTCAYGAATTTTCCAGTAATTCCATTAAATATGAGAATATAATGAGAATAGTTGAAAACAAAAAACCCTGTTGACCACAACCTAGTCAACTTCCTATSCAAGGATGCTTTTATCCCAGAAAACTCTTAAGGGAGGCATAGAAGAATAAGTTAAACTCACTGAAAGTAGCCCAAGAGGACAAGTCTGTAGACAGCAGTACCATGGGGTCAGTCTGTGATTTGAACACTTTCATGTCTTGGCAGGCGCCAGCAGAGCTGGGTTATCACTGCTCTGGACTGGGCAGCTGCCACCACTCTGACGTGTCCAGGTCTGGCCTTGTGGTCAGAGCAGCCATTTCTTGCCCCATGTGAGCCTCTTCTCCATGTGCCTCTCCTCTGCTGCCCTTTCACCTCTGAGTGTTTCTGCTCACCCATACCCCATTGCGTTGTAATGCTCATTTCTATTTTCCTTCTTCTTTCAATCCTTCCTGCTGCTCTGTGCCCTATTGCTTTTCACACTTTCTTTTGATGTTTCCCTCTGTCCTACTCCCTGTCTCTGCTTTTTCATTTCATTTAATTGAATTTGTTACGGAGTTTTCAGAGGTGATAAGATGGTTTTCTTGTGTATATTTTGGTGAGATGTTTTGGGTGATTTTTATTTTATGTGTATTTTTTGTGTGTGTGTGGAGAGTTTATTTTGTTTGTATTGTTTTATTCTCTGAGCATTGCATTTTCCCAGGAATTCCTTCTTTTTCTGAAGATGGAACCTTGTCCTTTTTTGCCAGCTTTGCTGTGGACTGTCAGTTGCTGATATTATCTCTCTTAATAAGGCCAATAGTGAGTCAGCAGGGGKTCAGGTGAGCATCTTACTGTGTGTACAGAGAATTTTAGCAGCTCTCCAGAAAGCAGCAGGGGCACAAAGCAGTGTCTTGCAGGGGAAGAACCATTGTTATTCTGTATTTTAAAAAAAAACAGGCTTTCAGATTTTCAAACCAGTTTGATTATTGCGGGGTTGTTGTTTGTAAGAACAGGATTTGGATTTTTTTTTTTGCCTTTTAAAATGTGTGCAAGGAGTGAGCTGGACTGACACCCTGAATGCTGCATTTCCAGGAGTAAACCTATTCCCCCTTCGGAGCACTAGTGAGACRTACAGGTTTAATGGATTTCTCCTTCCACAGCCGAGTTCCCACCTTGTTTCTCTCCTTCCACCCTCCCATTACAAGCCCCTCTTAAAAAAAGCAAACAGGCGGGTTTTATTCTATAACAAGCAAAGCAAAACATATTTGCTAATGTGACTCTTGGGCAGTGAGTGAATGCTTCCATGCTTGAAGCTTTTCTTTGGTCAGTGTGTCCTYGTGTCCCACTTTGTCTCACAAACCCAGGAGTGACTGTATGTATCCAACTTCTCCCAACTTCTCTTGCAATCCAGCTGAAGGCGTTTTCTAGGCATAACCTCTATGTTTATGTGAGCAGCTTGGTTACAGCTGGCTGGGGCATCTCCTGGAGTTTGATTACATCTGAGATGGTGGGAGAACGTGGACTGTGAGGGCTGCAGTGCTGAGCTCGTGGTGCCACAGCCATGCAGCTTTCCCAGACATGTGACTGTCCTTTTATGCTCTTTCTCTCGAGTATCCTAAAGCTTTGGGGAGGATTGCTGTAATTYTGCCCTTGTGGGTCTGACACAGTGCCAGTCCTGTGCTCACAGGGCCATGGCCCCTTGGAAGTGAGGGAGACTGCTGAGCCAGGACATACTCTGGCATCTCAGCACAGCCATGCCTGTGTCTGTGCCCTCTGTCCCCTGCCACCACCCCTGGCCTCTCTCCTGGCTGTGGCATGTAGGAATGGGAGGCCCAGAGCCCCCAGGAAGGGAAAGGGGCTCTCTAACTTCAGAAGTGATAATGGACACGGATTTCTGTTCTCTTTTCCCTTGGAATATGTGAGGCACCTGTGAAACAGAAGCTTTGTGCYAGAGATCCCATGATCTCCAGGAGCACTTGCCCAGACTCATCCTTCTGTTACACAAGCACAAACCTGAAGAATYTTTTGAACAATTTCAGCATTGTAATCTTTTGCACACTTCCAAAAGGGGAAGCCATGCTCAGTGGGGCTCTGTTTTCCAGGGATCTACAGCTACAGCTTTCCCTCACTTGTTTTCATTGCTGAAGTGAAGAAGGAAGAAWTTCTTCCCTGTGAGGGAGGTGAGGCCCTGGCACAGGTTTCCCACAGAAGCTGTGGCTGCCCCATTCCTGGAAGTGTCCAAGGYCRGGTTGGACGAGGCTTGGAGGAGCCTGGGATACTGGAAGGTGTCSCTKCCCATGGYAGGGGATGGAACTGGATGAGYTTTAAGGTCCCTTCCCACACAAACCATTCTGGGGTTCTCTCGGTGCTTTGTGCCCTGCTGTCTGGCTCCCAGCAGCCTCTGTCCTCTCCAGCCTCCTGCTCTGGAATAGGTGTTGAGATATTTCTGCCTGTTTGATTTATGTCTGTTTGCCTCACTCCTGCAGAGCTGCAGGTTCTCATGTTTAAGTTATGAAACCCCAGTGCCCTCCTGGCTCGTGCCTGGCCTGCCTGGATTTATCACCAGTCTGGGTGGAAGAGAAACACTCCTGCTGGAAAGGGTTTTGGCAGCGGAGAGAAGGGGGACATCTCGCTGGAGAAATAGCCCTCTGGAACCATGAGGTTTGACCCTGGGGTAGCCTGATACATGAGAGGCTTTGGGAGTATGGAATGCTTTTAGATCTTGCAAAAATCTGGTTTTCAGGTAGAAGAGGGAACACTGAGCAGTGGATTTGTGCAGTGGAAAGGTGACCAACTTGACTATTACCTGGCAGAGGATACACGGGATGGACAATGGAAAGACATTGGGATTTAGGATGCATTTATTGTGGGACAGCTATTTAAAACCAGATTTGTTCATGGAATTGCTTGCTTAAGAGAGGGCTGACTCCATCCATTAAGTAAGGAGTAAATAGATTTTATGCTCTGGAACTTATGTGGCACAACTTAAACTGTCTGTCCCCATTTCCCACCAACAGAGCAACAGCTGCTGCTGTATTGGGGTCTGGAAATTAGTGAGTTCAYAGGCTGCAGGTTGCCTTTGGTTTTTAGGGAGAGTATTTTTTATTTCTTGACTCTGTTCCACATGCTATCTTTTGCGAAGCTGCCTTTTCACCTGTTCTTACAAAAATATCCCTCTTCATGAGGGATTTAAAGTACTTGTGTTCGTTCCACTTCTGCAGATACCATCAGTCAATAAAATGCACTTGGAAGAAGATAACGGCTTGTCTGTGCTTGGAAGTTGTGTTCTATTAGTGGATGGTTTATCTGCTGCTGCAAGAGCTCAGAAGAAGATAAATCCAAGGACCACAAATGGAAAATATCCTTCCTCGGTGGGAGCTGAGCCCTGTGTGGATGGGAGGTGAGGGATTCTGACACTGTGGAGCCCTGGTTGGTGAGCAGAGGGCAGTTTGAGCTGTTTCCTGCCACATGTGCTAGGTGGGCTTTTTTCAGCCGTGACCCTGTGGATTTTGCAGTGACCAGCCTGTGGTGCAGGTTGACACAGGAAGGCACTGTGCCTGCACTCCCTGCTTTCTTCTGTGCTTCCCTATGCCCGCTCCTGTCTGAGGACCGGGATCCAGCACTATTACCTTGAGGAACACTGCCAGGAACTCACTTCCCAGGTGGGAATATCAATGAGAAAACAGTTTGTAAAAAAAACCCATCAGAATTGCTGTTATCAGAATCAGCTCAAAGATTATGGGTGAAGTTTTGAAGAACACATCGGTGCTTATCAGCAGGAGGAGTCACCTTGCTAACACGTGGCCAAGGCATCCGAGGTTCCAGCACCTGGGAATCAAAACTGGATAAACCACCAGGCTGTAAACACCCTGAGCTGGTATTTCTGTTGTCTTAAATAGAAAGGGTATTTGGTTTTGGAACTGGTTTCCCTTTACCTCCAAGTCCTGCTCCATATCCTTTGGTGCTGCCATGATGCTGATACCTCAGTGTCCATCCAGTGCGCTCCCATTCCACCCCTCTGGACACTCACAGCACKGGCATGGAGCATCCTGGACAAGCTGTCTGGTGGGAGTCACAGGCACAAGRGTGGGCAAATCCCCAGTGGGTACAAGGATTACATTTGTCAGGGAAAGAGGAGTGGYTCAGCAGTGAGCCTGCCAGGGTCACACCAACAAAACCTCTTGAATAGAAAGGGAAAAAAATCTGAGCTGTCTCATGGGGTTGTGAGTAAATTGGCTGAATGTGTAACATTCTAACAGAAAAATTCAGGATAGCACGGGTTGGAGCAGTGTCTTTGTTGTGGTTGGGGGAGAATTCCCAAGATGTCATCTTCCAGAGAGGGGTAGATCAGAGATTTCTTTTTGCTCATGGTAATGATCTAGAAAATGTMACATTTGTGTTAATGGTCTGCAGCAGCTTTGCAGTTCCCAGCTGCAGTGGGCGGGTTCAGACAATGCCTTTTGGGAGTTAGGTGTATCCATTTGGATGACAATGGAAAATACTGATTTTTATGGAGAAGGTAAGGACCTGGGGCAGTAGCTGAGGGATCGGATCTGGAACTAGAGGCTCTAGCAAAGTTCTCTGCTCTCTCCGTGAATGTTCATGGAGTGCTCAGCTAAGGCTGGCTCTGCCCAGGATGCTTCTTGTTTTTCCCATTCAAAGGAGACTGGTGGAATCTGTTTAGTGAGGAATCTGTAGCCAGTGAGAAGAAGCCAACAAGAAAGGCAGGAGGGAGAGGTTTAGGGCCTTGCTCAGGAAAATGACATGGTGACATCTAAAAAGAATAGAAACCTTTGAGAGAAATATGGATAATTATGGAATTCAAATTGGGAATGTTCTGTGCATTTTTCATGTCCCTGCTAGGAGGAGTATAGCAGTTCTAATGTTTAATGCATGTACAGTTATAGAAGGCTGAACTGACCTCCATGGGCCCATTTGTTCCATTACTGTCCAGAGGGAAATAAATTAAAATCTATTAAATTCTAAAATCTGTTCTATTCTATTTGAACCCAGATGCTGCAGAGGGAGAGATCAGAAGAAGAAAACCTGAGTTTGAGAGGGTTGATGTTTGGGTGGCATCGACATAAAGCACCCAAGATGCAGCTTAGTTAGAACAAAYCCCCAAACCCCCAGCCCAGGGGACACTGGTGAGTGCTGCTGTCTTTCAGGAGAGCACAGGATCCTTAGGTGGAGCTCAGAGTCTAAAGGTTCTTTAGAGGAGCCATTTCATTCAAAAGATGATTTTACTTTTTGGTTGGAATGACGTGCTTGGTGCCCAGCATGGTCCCAGTCCCAGAACTTTAATTATGGGAACATTTTGGAGATAAATGATTGTGCTACTCAGTCTTCAGGGAGGTTGGTGAAACAAACCTGGGTTTTCTTGTTGGGTGTTGTGACTGAGACTGTTGAGAAGAGTGTGCAGAGCTGTCTGTGAAGTTCTGATCTCAGAGCAGGCAGCAATTTGCATGAAGAAACCAGAGGAGATTTTGGACAGCTTGGAGTATTTTAAAGCATCAGCTTCTGTCCCAGTCTCTCTGACCAGACAGAGGATCTTCTCCAAGATTAGCAAATCACCCTTTTATACACACTTGTCTGCCCCATTTTAATCTTTCTTTCCCAGTTATGTAAATAGCAGCAGACTAATATTCCCTGTGTACCCCTGGTAAGCTGATTCGCTCACTCCACGTTATCAGACACAAAAGCACTTCAGGGCTGGTTTGTAAATTGAGTTGGATTTTTTTTTACATCTGTGTTATTCCAAGCTCTTATGTAAACACTTGGAAAGCAATTTCTATATATACTCGGTTTGTTATGCAACTACCCTGTGCAGTGATGCCAAAGGGATTTAATTTTCTTATCGGTGGTTTTTAGAAGAAGTGATCAAGCATTCTTTCTATGGAAGGCTCAGGGAATCATAAAGTGAAAACCAATAATAAATGGCAGAAAACAAGGGCAACTACAAAATTAAAAAGAAGGGGGGAAAAATTAAAATGTTCCCGAGTTACAGAACTGTTTGCGGAGGCTTCCGCTGAACGCCTGGTTATTGCTTCAGTGCGGGTTGACTGCATTCGCTCTTTATGGAAATTATTGAATGGTTCAATCCATACATCTGTGTTTCAGCCCTCTGTGTGTGTTATTGATGAAACATCTTATTTAGAGCAGACATTGTTCAGTAGGGCAGCGGCAGAACCGCTGGAAGATCATCACCAGGTCCCGGGGCTGCTGCTGTGAAAGGGATGATCAGCCACGCTGGGAGCAGCCCTGGGAATGTGCTGAGCCGGCCACAAAGCAGCAGCCCCTYGGTCACAGCCACTCCCCAGCACTGCTGGCCACCACTCTCCCAAAAAACCTCTCGGAAATCAGAAAACTCCTTTGCATAAAAATTCGTTTTTAACGGAAACAGATGTAATTTTCCCATTAATTWATGAATTCAGTACTGAAGAGAGAACACTGAGGGAAAAATGAAGGCTGAAACACTGAGTGCTGAGGCTGCTATAGAAAAGCTTCCAGAGCCCCAGAGGGCTTTTCTGCCTGTGTTACAGCTGTCCCCATAAAGCCACRGGAGAAACCCAGTCCTGATTCCCAGCAGGCTCCTCTGACATGTGCAGTGAGCTCCCTTTGTGCATCTGGAGCCTCCGCTTCTGCAGCCCCTGTGCACCAGGCTGAGTCCATGGGATGCAGCTGGATTGGGACATTCATGGGGACATACCCCASAACCTGGCTGCTGCTGAGGGACATGGCTGGTGGCCAGCCAGGCTGCTCCTGGAGCTGGCTCTGGGCTCCTTGTGAGCTCTGGGCTTGGTTCTGCAGCGTTATTTTGGACAAGGAGATGATGAGGAGAGGCTTCCACCAGAAGCAGAGCTTCTGCCACCAGCTGATTTAGCTGAACATCATCAGTTGGATTTGCCCAGCTCTGGGAGCCCAAAGTCCAGCACATCATTTGCTTAATCCTTTGGAAGTTTAAACAAACAATTACTAAGGGAATTTTAGAAACAAATGTTCATAGTTTCACACGTTTCTCTTTTCAAAGTAACTACGGAAGTTAGAGGTGAAACTGCAGCAAAACTCGRGTTTCTTTTGCCCCCAGAAGGGGTGGGAGGAGGATAGAACTGCAYGTGCTGTCCTCTGGAGGAGCCCTGCCGAGTCCAATGGCTCTTGGTCATTGACCACAGAGATTATGTGACAGCTGCTCTCTCTGAGCGCAGCTCCGCATCACCGCTCGCAATGATGCTGTAATGCCACATCATCCAATTAGGCTCTTTTCCCCTCTTTTCATTAGGAAYCTGCTTATCCAAATGCCGCCGTATAAAGCTGGGGGGTGATTGTTGGGGGACTTTATGGCTGTGCAGATCCCAACTAGCTCATTTTCTGGTTTACATAATGTTTCRGAGTCCCAGGACAATCTCTGCAAGCTCAGATGTTTAACTTGCCACAGGCTGTGGACAGGAAATAGATTTGCATGTTACTTCTCAGGATTGTTGTGAATTTCATTTAAAGGGGAACTAAAATTMYTWATTTTYAACTTWAYTGCTGGGTTAGCAGTWGGACTCTATGATCTTAGATGTTTTTTCCAATTTAAATGGTTCCCTAACTCTGGTATAATTTTCTATTGTTGAAGAAGGAATACATTGCCCTTTTACCACTTAAAAATGCTGCTCTTTCTGCATTTTGCTCTGTTTCAGTAATACAAATAATGGCATTAATTTAATTTTGTACTARTTTTCTCATGCATGTAATGAAATTCAGTTCCCTTGTTAATCCAGCAATCTAAGCAAGCACAGTATAGGAGCATTACAGGAGAACACTTAATCCCCCTCTTGTTTGTCTCTAATGTGCTTTYGACTTTTTTAAGGGTGAAATCAGAGTGTTTTTGTGCAGACAGGGCCAGGTATTACCTTTCCACATTAACTACCCAATTAAGGTTGTGCATGCATTGATGAAACACATCCAGGGGTTGGTGGTTTCTGTCTGTACAATTTTTGTGTTTGGGAAACCAAGACCCTGCAAAGGGGTTGGACAAGAGAGTTTCAGACTGGGGAAACGAAYTGCATCCAACTTCCAGAGAATTCTTGTTGGGTTGTTTTTTTGGTTTTATTTTTGTTTGGTTTTTTTTTTTTTTAATTCTGAATGTTTTTGCAAAAGACAAACTGATGGTGGAGGTGATGTGACATCTTTGTCTCTGCAGAGATTCTGAGCCCTCTGCCGGGGCTGACAGTTCTGCTCAGCAGCAGCCGCTCAGCGAGGTGGAATGGCCATGGGAGAAGGGGAAAGTTYCCTTCCATGGGCTGAGACAGCCTCTCCTTGCCATGAGAGCAGTGTTTCAGTGCTGGAGGAGCTGAGGGAGTCTCCTGTCTCGCTCTGGCCCTGGAAGGTCTGGCCGCTGGCCAGGCAGTGAGTGGCTGCACAGCGACACGTCCCTGGCTTTCGGCTTGGAACAGGGTGTTATTCCAGGCTACTGTGGCTCGGGGTGACAAGGATCAGTGTTTGCTGCTTTATGTCTGTCCCAAGTTATTTTCCCAGTGAGTTTTCAGGCACGGYCGCCTCCAGCTAAGATGGTCTGAGGGGCACTGGTCTGACACGCACGCGTGTGACTTGGCCCACAGGCAGCACTCRTGGCTCACGTGGCATGTCTGCTGCTGGGACACAGGATGGATGGGGCTTGRAGAGACCTGCTCTAGTGCAAGGTGTCCCTGCCCATGGCAGGGGGGTCAGAATGGTGTGAGTTGGAGCTCCCTTCCCATCCTAACCGTGCTGATTCTGATTTTGGGTCCTGCACAGACACAGCTCAGCTCTGTGCTGCCGACCTGCCCAGCGTCACACCCACACCACTGTCATTTATTGAAATGACAGAGACCCTGGGGTTGGGAGAGCTGAGGCAAAATTAAGGCTCTGTATTGAGTGTCTTACCCGCCTGCAGGTCCCTTCTGTCGCTCTGAAACTCTACAGTCCATGACCTTCATCAATTTGATTCCGTGGGGGCTTCCCCCTGAAGATGTTTGCTGGCTCTGAAATGATTTATGACTGTGCTGCATCTGAGGTGGTCGTGGTGAAGAAGTTCAGAAATGCAATAGATCACAGAAATGGCCAAGCTGATGAAGGGTCCCAGTGAAGCATCCATGGTCAGTTAAGGAGCTGCTGATCCGTGGTGTCCCCGAGCCTGCTGCATCCTGCTCCTCTGAGACATGGGGGAGAGAGGGGAAGTGATGGCCAGCTGCAGSTGCCTGCCCACCCAGCATTATCCTCATCCCACATCCAAAGCACAGCACTGGACCAGCTAATAAGGGGAAAACTATATCCCAGCCAAACCCGGGACAACCACAGGAAGCATCTCCATGGATTTTATTTTCTATTTTATTGCTGCATGCATTGGGAACCTGAGCTGCCACTTTTATACAAATGCTGAAATTTATAATTTCTTAAAAGGTATCTCCTGCAAAAGTGTTTTTATTGCATTAAATGTTTTTGCCCTCTCTTTTCTTTGTGAATAACTAATGAAACCTGAGAAACAGTAGCAAAGAAGAGAGAAGAGCAGAACAAAGGGAGCAAGCCATGACCAGTGAGAAGGGTCACCTCAACCCAGTGGAAGGAGATGGCACTCAGGGAGGACACTTGGAGGAATGTGTCTCCCTCTCTCCATTGAAGAAGCACCTGAAGCCTGTGGGGAAGTGCCAAAAGGTGAATTATGACAATCCTATTAATTCTGGGTAGATAGCAAGGTTGGGGCAGGTTCCCCCACTCTGGCATCACCCACTGCAGCAGGTGACAGCTCCTGAGTCTGGAATTCCAGGCAGCCCATGCGTTAGTGTGGTTTGGGGATTTCCCCCACCTCTCCTCCTGACTCAAAACTTTGCTTCCAGAAGGCTGGGCAGAGAGCTCAGGGTGACTCCACAGCCTGGGGAAGGGATCTGAAAAGTGCCTGCACATTCAGCATGTGTCAGGGTATCTTCTGAGGCTCATAAATAATGAATTGTGYGGATCTGAGCCTTTCTCTCAAATCAGAACATCTAAACCTGGGCAYTCAAAATGTAATTTAAACTTCAAATTTGAAGAGCATCCATACWCCCATCTAATTTTAGATGTTAAACTTGTTCCTACCTGCTCTTTATAATCAGTGGAGATGCCTGAGTGTGCCTCTCCAGAGCAAGCCTCGGGGTGGGCTGCTCCTGACAGCTCTGAAATCGGGTGTCACGACCTTGGGCAGTGAAGGACAGTTGTGTATTTCAAGCTCTTCAAGAAGTCTCTCATCTCCCCGAAGTGGGTGAAAGCAGAACTATCTTCCTTTTTCCTTACTTTTTGCTAACGATGCCACACATATTGGTTCCCTCATGTGCTTCAGTTCTGCCAGATGACTCATGTCAAAAGCTCATAAAACCTGCAGTAAACAGCCTACTGTTCATCAGAGCAATTTGGTAGCTCCTTCTGGGAATGTGTTTCAGATTGTTAATATTCCAGCCCCAGGGGTGTTCCAGCRCTGCTGCTTTCAAAATCATCAGAAATCCTTGGGTGCCCTATATTTTTGTTCTTCAGGTGTCTAAATGTGATGTTTGTAAATTAATAACTGCACCCCTTTCCTTTTGAAAGCAATTCCTGCCTCCTGTGTCTGGCGTCCTTTGGACTCAAACTGTTCAACTGTTCCTCATTCATTTCTCTTCGGATCCAGGGGAAGCAGCTGGGTCTCTTCCTGACATTCCCTGAAAGGCAAGTCACTCTGGAGCAGCCCTGGACACTGCAATACCCAAATAACACACAATCCTCAGGAACCAAAATKGAAAACACTGCGCAGGCTGGAGAGACACTGCTTCCTGTGGTGTTCCCGATCCTCAGCTACCTGTGGATGTCCCTTGGTCCCTTCCACCCCTCGCCCTTTGCTAAGTCAGCCCTGATTTTGAACATGTATGGAAATGGTGCCGGGCTCTGAGGGATCAGCGTTTCTCTCATCTGGATAATTAACCTCTCAGCTGGCTGTGCAGTTGGATCTGAGCTCCACTGAGCTGTTAATCAAACCCTTCTCTCATATTCCCATATGTGCAGCTCAGTCTGCTCTGTGATTTATACACCCCGACATCAAACACTGCTCACATCGCTGCTGGGATTTTTATCCTTTATTCCTTTTTAAATCCTCCCTGGCGATCCCAGATGGGGGGTGATTCCTGTTTTACACAGGGTCATCTCCTCTATATAGCATTCATTTAAATGAATTTGCATAAGGCGTTGAGTAGATTTCTGGRAAGGAGACAACTTATCTGGGATGGAGCTTCAAGAGGAATCACAGAAACTTCCAAGCCGCTGCTCCTGTTTTCCCCAGGCTCGTGGGAAGCAGCCCTGGCCACATGGGAAGTGGAGCTGCCCATTCCCAGGGTTGGCTCTGACACAGCAGTTGTGTAACACAGCAGCTGGCTCAGAGGAGCTCCTGCTCTCATGGGCTTCACGCTCTGCAGCGAGCACACTCATCCTTGTCCCTCTCCGGGAAGGAGAAGGTAATCTTGGAAAACCGAGGGAATAGGCACTGCTGCCCAGCAGCTGCTGTAATCCGGCAGGCAGGGCTTCCCCTGCTGCTCCTGGATGTCTGCTGGGAAAAGGGCACTTCCATCAGTCTCATCAGCAGCATTTAACAACACGGAAGCTGGATCCTTTAGGAATGTTAAATAAYTGTTCAGGACTAATCTTTGTGCTAAGACAATAAGATGCTTTTCTTCCAGCTGGAAACTGCTCCACTTAGGGCCATTACCCRGCACTTTGGAAAAGGGTGGAAAATGAAGATGGGGAAGCAGGACCTAAGAAGGCCCCGCTTTCTCAGGATGCCGGAACGTCCCAAGCCAAGGATGCCAGAATGTCCCATGCCAGGCGCTGGGCTCATGGCTCAGAGCAGCAGGAAGATGTCTGCAGCTGGTGCTGGGAGAAGGGCTCCTCTGCGTGGGCTGAGGCAGAGCACTTGCTGTCAGTGCAAAGTTTTCCCTCAAACTTCAATTCCAAGCATTGCCAAGCACGGAGTGCAGCCCTGCTCCACAGTGCCATGTCCTGCCTGTCCCCTTGGCCATCAGTGGATGTGGAGGTTTATCACTGGGCCTTTGTCACATCACGTAGGGCACTCTGCTCTTTCCAYGGGAATTAAGTTATTGATGGAAAAGCTTGGCTGCCAGTCATCTGTAGTGTGGAAAACATCCATTTTGTAAACATTTATAAGGGCCAGAGTGGAGTTTATTCAAGAGTGAGTGCCTGGCGAGGGCTGCTGGGCATCACTGCTGGATCCTTGGTGCTGTGGCCAGTGAGGAGCATCAGGGCCCTGATCAGGGATCTGGGAAGTCCTGGGAAGCTGCTGGGAYGGGCTGGAGAGATGGAATGCAGGAAAGTGGTTGTGTCTTTGCCTTTCTCAGATACGGCGGTTCCATCCAAAGGTATTTGTCACTGTGGCTCTCTYCTGGYCGTGGTGCCTCCTGCAGACACACARCTGCTGCAGAATTCCTGGGTATTCCTGCGTGCTGGGGTCAGGATGGGGCTGCAGGGCAGGGCTGGGATGTGCCAGCTCCTGGGTTTTGGAGCAGAGGAGCCCCGGGAGGACACATGCAGTCCCACCCTGGGGTGTTGCCTGCCCAGAGCTGGGGGATGGTCAGGCCTTTGTCTCCCCTTTGTGCTGCACCTCAGCCTCTCCTTGGAAAACATCAGATTCCAGGGTTTGGCATTGCAGGAAAGCCAGAAACAAAAGTGTTTGAAAAAACGATTAACAAATTAATGTCCTAAAATCGTTGGTGGCTTCTCTGCACGGGTTCAGAGACAGCTTCCAGCCCGGGAAATCTGCAGTTGCTGTAGCTGGGACAGGCTGAGGGGGGACAGGCTGCTCCTGTTCCTTTCCCTTGTCATCTGTTGGGGGCCACCCCTCCAAAAAAGCCGATGGCACAGCTGTCACCTCGGAATGAGGCAAACTCCTCAAAGTTTGCTCTCCTAAATCCACCTGCTCGTTGCATTCATGTGGCTGCAGAGTTTGGGATAACTGGGGATGGTGGGGGGTTAGCTTTCCCCTAAAAGCTTTTTGCTTATAAATTCCCCGGTAAAAGATTATTCCTCAGTAAAAGCAGGCAGGAGAATTCACAACCACACTGACGCCGCTTTTTTAAACAATGAAGTGTAGGTAAAGCTTTGGGAGCCCACGGTGAGTTGTGAAGGGTTTATTTCATCTTGCCTTTTAGTATTTACAACATTTTAAATCTGCCCAGTTAAGCTCGTGTAAAGTCACATCCCTGTTGCAGCCTGTGGTTTTTCACCTCCAGATACAAAGGGTGTCTTTTGGGAAATAAAAGAGCAGGGAATAGTCCCTCCTCTGGTACCTGCTCCCTTTAGGAGCGTTCCTGCCTAGGAATGCAGCTGAGGACTGCGCCCGTACCGGGAAACTGAGTCTTGGGCACATCTCCTTTAATTGCTGCTCCAAGTGCTCCAGTTTGTTTGGAATGTTGTCTGTTTCATAGACTGAACGTGGCAATTTGTTATTTTCTCCTAAAGCTGCCAATGTTGTTTTTTAGAGAACAGACATGGGTGTGGCTTTGCTCCTGKGTTTATAAACTTTGAGGGAGGAAATTCACAGGTGTTGAGTCCGCTCCTATGGATTCAACCCCCTGCCACAGGAAAGGAKTACTTTTCAATAGACCAGGGTGCTCCAAGCCCCATCCAGCCCTGCCTTGGGCACTTCCAGGGGTGGGGCAGCCACAGCTATTCTGGGCAACCTGTGCCCGACGCCAAAGATAATTTTGAGTACCGTGCAAATAATAAATACGCCGGGTAGGGAAGGGCATTTCAACCCTCCAGCAGAGCGACCCCATTAATCTGTGAGTCTGGTTCTGGCTTTGGCTGCTTCAGCTCCCCGTTTTTGGCTGCCCCTCACACCTCCAGCACAGTTGGGTTCTAATGTGAGGTTCTGTGTTCTCAGCGAACACGTTCCTAAAAATGCAGCCAGGACCTCTTGGTGGGGTGTCTGTGAGCCCCCGTCGTGCTCACGTGTGCCAGGCCGGCAGTTTTCCTGCTGGAAATGCCCAGCAGTTACCAACACATTGCCAATCTGAATACAAACCTTTTTTAGAACTCCTGTTAAGTGCTGGCAAACAACAGAGTGGCTGCCAATTACTGCTATTGAAATTCACATTCGTGCTGGAGCAATTTACTGTAAGGCTGAGTTTTCTTTAAAAACTGTTTTTATTTTCTCAATAGAAAACTCCTCGAGGAAATCTCCCTGGTAACCAGAGATTATGTTAGGGGTCCTATGAAAATGTGCTGCTGGTTTTCATGGGCTCTTGGATGAGAAAATAATGTTACCAGTAAAAAAATCCTGATCAGTAGATACCTTGCAAATGTTTTGGTCCAGACGCCGGATTGAAGGGCTACTTTGCTTCAAAGAGCAGGATTTTAAGGGTGGAATAGCTTTAAGAAATGATGCCACTCTGACAGTCTACAGGTACTGGTAAAAAGGATTGGAGGTGTTTAATWTGATGCGTAAACACCAAYGGATTARAAGGGAAATAATTTCTGGCTCTCARTCAAAAAGACAAATTTCYAAGTGTCACGATAAAGGCWGAATGGATGAGTCTGYAGGTTCCAATCCTKAAGGCAGTGTGAGCAAGGAATTAAAAATGGTCTGATTTACAGAGAGTGTGGTTCGTGCTGGATCCCGGTTCGAGCATCAGCTGCCCCCGCTCCATCCCACAACAGTGGCTGTGTGACAACAGGTTTTGGTCTCACCTGCATTTATGGCATTGCCCTAAAATCCATCTCCATGAGCTTTCCCATAAACAAGAGCAGCTGTTAGTCTGTTTRAAAGTGTGCTTTAATGCCATGCTTTAGTGTTTCCAGGGTGGATAGCAGYRCAGASAGAACTCTGGCTGCCTTAGGGTGTRCAGTTGGAATGGGATTGGGAAACAGGAGCCAATGACCCACGGCAGGTTTGGCACAAATGCCTCCACTCAGGTTTTTGGGCTGAGAGGCTCCRTGAGCTCCTTACTTCTACTCCTTCCTTTAGAACTGTCCTCTTGTTCTCCTGCTTATCCAGAGAGGCTGTTGGGGCTTTTTAACCTCTTCCCTGCAGGGAATATAGATCTGGTGGCAACAGTACCCAAAGGGGCTGTAAGGTAGCTGGAGAGGGGTTTTGGATAAGGGCTTGGAGTGCCAGGACAAGGGGAATGGCTTCCCACTGTCAGAGGGCAGGGTTGAATGGGATATTGGGAAGGAATTCTTCCCTTTGAGAGTGGCCAGGACCTGGCAYAGGTTGTTCAGAGAATCTGTGGCTGCCCTATCCCTGGAAGTGTGTCCAAGGCCAGGTTGGATGGGGCTTGGAGCGCCCTGGGATAGCGGAAGGTCTCCCTGCCCATGGCAGGGGTGGGACTGGATGAGCTTTGAGTTCTCTTTCAAACAAAACCATTCTGGGATTCTGTGATTACTGTCAAAGCTCCTTYCCCTGACAATGGCTCAGCTGCTGGGAGTTGTTATTTGGGAACATTTGGCTGTCAGGAATCTTGTCTCAGCTGGAAGTTACACAAAAATGCTCCTTTGCACTTGCAGAACCACTTTCCATCCTGGTGATAGATGACTTTTCTTCCAGACTGCTGTATTTTGGCAGGAAAAGAACATCAAACACACATACTCTGTGGCAGCTGCAGGTTCCAAAATGCCCTGTAAKGACAAGTGTCCCATTCCTTGCACTGGCTAGGCACCCTGGTTTCCTGCAGCTCACCCTCCAGAGGCAAACCCCAGGTAGGCAGCAGCACAGCTCCTTCCTCAGCACCCACACTGTGCTTCCCCACCTCCAGCACCACTCCTGGAGCGTGGAGCCCTCTCTCCACCAGCCTGGCATGCTGCCCTTCCCGAGGAACTGGGAAATATGGACGCTTTAGAGCCACATGAAACCGTGTGTTTCCCCTGCACTAATAAGGAAAGTTTGCAGACTGAAAGCGACTCCACGTCGGCAGCAGTGTACGGAGGGATGCTGTGTGAGCAGCTCTGCCCTGAGCAAGGATTTATTGAAAGTTCTGGYGAACTTGAGTGAGTTTTTTGGGAGCAGGAGTTGGTTGTTTAGGTGTGAATGTTTGGTGTTTGTTCTCCCTGAAAAGAGAAGCTGATAACCCCGCGTGGGGGAGCAGAACTCTCCAAAGGTTGATGGGCTGTTAGCTCAGCCCCAAATGCTGCCAGTCCTGTCTCTGTGTGCTTTTGGYCTCTGCTTTCAGAATCCTGGAATCCTTTAGGTTGGGTTGCAGGTGACTAAAGCCCCCCTGTGCATTGGAGTGCTGTGGGATGCTCTGGGGGATGGGGCTGTGGTGCCTGTGGGACTGGGAACTGTCATCCCTGGGGTGCACACAATGCATGTRGGGTGTCCAGCCAGGAGCACAGAAATGTCCCAAACCAGCCCAGCCCGAACTGCAGGGGATAAAACCTACACACACAAAAAAAAGAACTGATTTAAGTCTCACCACATGAGGAGTACCATTGGCCACAGAGCAGAGCAGCTTGAGCCTCTCTGTTTAAAAACGGATGAAACGAGAGCACCAACCTCACATGTTCTTTCAATAAAGCCAACAGAATGGTTTGAAGACCATGTGACAACAAAGCTTAACTCGTCAGGTGCTTCTCAGGGCTTTTTTTGTTCTGGTTTGGGTTTTGGTTTTCTTTTCTCCCATCCTGCTTTGCTTTTATTGAGCAGTTGTCTGAAATCAATGCTGTCAGTGGAGCCTTTTTGGTTGCTCAGACCAGCTTTAAAAGCAGCTTTGGGCTACAGCATCTTTCTAAACAGGCTGGGGAGCAGGACACCTCTGACAGTATGAGAAATTCTCTCTGTGTCCAAAGAAGGAATGCTGGGTGGGATTGACCCAGAAATAGTTACCAGGGAAAATTTTCCTTAATTTCTCTGCCTTTTGCTGGTATCAGTGAAGACCCAGGGCATCACCTCTGGTTCTTCTACTTTTRGTGTGGACTCTTGAGGCAGTTTGCTCTCAGACTCAATCTGATTCAGGCCCTCTCTGCCTGTCTGCAGAGCGTTGGCATCGTGCCAATTCTGACCCCTCATGCCTTGGATTCTTGGTGTCAAAATGCAGAGCAGGAGCAGTTCAAAGCAACTTGCTGATGTGCCGTGTTTCAGCAGGGGTGTCTCTGCTCAGGACAATGTCACTGAACCATGGAATCTTTTCTGCTCAGGTCCATGCCACAGAACAACAGAATCATCGAGGCTGAGCTCTGATAAAACTCTCAGTGGCTGCTCCTGAAGTGAACAAACAGAAAACTCTGCTGTATTTATCCGGTGCCAGGAGGTAGCAGGGCAGCCTCTCCTCTGCCTCTGCTCTCCCCACAAGCTTCTCCAGCCCTCTGAAGCATGAGAKGTATTGCAGGTAAACCACAGAAGCTCTTCAAAGTGTTCCATGCCTTGTTTGCCTTGTTAGCACAAGGAACAGGCACTCCTGATGCCTGAATTATTCCCCTTGCCAGACTCTGGAGAGACCCAGCTGGTTCCCTTGCCAGATCCCAGGCTCCCTCCCTCTGTGCCTCCCCATCACTTTTATCTTATATTTTTCTGTGCTCAGGATAATGGCTGGTACCTGCAGTGAAATTAAGCTGGATTACAGTGATTTGGAGATGAAGTGCTTTTGGATGCTGGCTCCACTTCTGTCGTTTGTGAGGAGGGAACAATCCCYGCTGTTCAAACATGGTTCAAACAATAGAAACAGAGGTGGGAGTGAGGGCTGGGGCTGCTGGTGAAGCAGAGCTCCATGGAAGCAGCCCTGGAAAGCAATCCATTACCCTGGATCCCATGGCTTTCTGCATTAATGGGCAGCGCTGGAGCCGTGACTCACTGGACCACCACTGCTGCTGGCTAAAAATACCTCAAGAGAGTATTGCGGATGGATATTGCAAGTGAGTCACTCTTCCCAAGAAAAAGGCTTGAGGRAAAGTTCATGTGAACTGATGGAAATGACTCTCATCGCCTGGACAGAGGTTTTTAGGGAGCACACAGGCTTTGGTCACCCCACTGCATCCATCTCTGCTGCTCCAGGCTGAGACTGGCTGTTACCCCAGGTCCTCTGTGCTAGAAGAATGAGAACCTAATTTAYATCAAAGGCRAAGGGATCAATGACCAACAGGAAACCAAACACTAAGAACTGTGTACTGTGGGTCCAATGAACATTGAAYTAATGAATTTCTCTGGGTTTTGACTCTATGTGAAAAATCTAGTAAAGAGCTATGCATGACGGAATGATTTTCTCTGCACAAYCCRGGCAAYGCGTGGATGAAATTATTTCTGTTGCACATCCTGGCCAGAATAAAGCAATGCCTTAATTCTTTAACCCTAAAAATGTTGTTGGAGAGTTTTTGTTTTTCCCAACGTTTCAGTGACATCCTCAGAGCAGGGTCTGGGCCAGCAGGAGGGATGTTCCTTGCAGTCACAGCCTCTCCCATGGGTTTTTTCTTGCTGGGTTTCCAGTGCAGCTGGTGCCTCACTGAGTGTGGGCAGCTTGGAGAACCCACTGTTCTCTAAGCAGGGAAGCTCCTGGGACAGACAGTCCTGGATTTTGAGCTCTAGGAGAGCTCATCTTGCTGCCCAGCAGTATGGCCACCTCCACGGCAAACAGGGGTTTAAAGTGGAGCCTTAAGCCCTGTTGGTACTGATAAAATACCAGAGCATTCAGTGATCCCAAGGGAGACTCCTGCCCAGTGCTAGAGGGGCTGTGTATTAGTTGCCCAATTTCCTAAAAGTCTTCCACAGACTGTGAGGAGCAGCTTTGGAGGCAGGCAGGGGAATGCCTGCTGAATTTGGGCAGCTCCATTTCCTCCTCCTGTTTCATCACTGCCTCCTGCCCACCKCCTGAAAATCTGCTCTTGGGTGTTAAAATGGGTTCTTGGAGTGYTAGCCACAGCTTTGGAGAGGGCAGTTTTTCTGTGTCACTGCTCACAGGGACTTGTTTGAGCCCGGTGCTCAGCCTGGACAGCTCTGAAGCTCCGAGTGCAATTTATTGTGTTATTTGGTCATTTTCTGACATTACTCTGTTCCTTGGAGATTACATTCCTTTTCAAAATAGCTCCAGAATGAAACACTGCTGTTTTCTATGAGTTTTTATTGTGGGTAGGAAAAGAATGGGATGGGTTGGGATTTTGCCTGAGGCAGTTTGTCAAGCACAAGGAGAAGGCTTATAAACAAAAGGACAGTGAGGGGATGGAATAAAGCTTGAGGCAGATTTGAGAGCAAATTCAGTAATTTTCTCCAAACATTAGGAGACCTCCTCAGTCTCTGCAGCTCCTTGGAAGGAGGCTGTGAGCCCAGGTGGGGCTCAGCCACTTCTCCTGGGTAACAAGTGGCAGAAAGAGGAAACGGCCTCTCATTGTGTAAAAGGAGATTTGGGTAGATTAGGAAAAGCTTTTCACTGCTCCCTGTGCTCTCRAGCAGTGGAAATGTCATTTGTTCCTTGTGGCAGGGTACAAACATTCATTCTCTGCTTCCTGACCCCATTGCTTTGATCCATGTGCTTTTCCAGCCATGCCTACTGGCCATGTCAGCCTCAGCCGATCCGTTTTTCCTTTCCAAGCAACTGCATTCAGTCTTGGGAAGTGAGACAGGGAAGAGGGATCATGGAGCTGCAGGGCAAACCAGCACATGCCTGACAAGGCTTCAAGGGCTTCAAGTGTGTTGGTTATTTGAGGCAGTGGAGGTTTCAGGTCATGAGACTTTTGCTTCTTAGAAAGATTTGCTGTCTCTTCTTTGGTGAGAAGAGGTTTTGCCACAAGGAAAACAAACCCAAAGGTGTGTGATGACTCTGCTCTTTCTGAGGGCTGTTTTACTGGAGCAGAGAAGATTGACAGGAAAAGAGAAACTTAGGAGATAATTTTCAGCATGATTCCTTGGGACAAGCTGTGAGCAAGCAGTGATCGGGTTGCTCCCTTTCTGGACCTATTGTATTGCTTTTGAGCAGTGGTGGTGTTGTTTCACCATATCCTCTTTTTTTTCCCCTTTTTGCTTTTTATTTTCCAATGTGTTTAGTGCTGGAATCTGCATTAAGGTGAGTTAAGTTCACTTACATTCCCTCCACCTGGGAAGGTCTGAGTTTACCCCTGTTGGGAAAAGCTGAGGTCTGGGTCTAGTCAGAGCATCCTACTGTTTGAGTCACTCCCAGACTCCATCTATTCTTTCAGACAGAAAACCYCTGGAGCCAGATGCCCGCAGGGACACGAGGCCAGCAAAGCCTGGTGCCTGCTGTAGCAGAGTGCTGATGTCCCAGCTGACCCTGCTGCTCCATGGCCAGGGCTATTTGTCCCCATTCCCAGAGCTGAGTCTGTCTCAGCAGAAGATGCACCCTCAGGTCCCAGCTCTGTGCCATCTGGGAATGTGGAGCCTGCAGRAAGTATCGGCCTTTGCTAATGTAGCTGGCATTGTCCAGGAAAACCAAACCAAAGGATCAGCAAAACCAAAAGGGTGACAAGAGCCACAGGGATCATTAAAATCCCAATGGGCAGCTCAGCCRCCTGCTGATRTGCAGGATGAACARCTCTGGTGTTTCYCAATGCAGCCCTGCTCCAASTACAGAGTGCTGCAGGGGCAGAGCRGGCTCGGGATGYAGCCCTGCTCTGCTCTGCCCTGGCCAAGTAAGGAGATGATGCTGGGCTGTGGCTCAGTGATCTCCCTCGGGCTGCCCCACTACAGAGCTTCCCAGAGCTTCCCTCCGTGGCTTCTGTGGGACACTGTGCTGGCAGACACTGCTCGCAGTGCCTAAAAGTGGGGGGAATTCTTCAAGCCCCTGACCCCAGGCAGAGTCAGTTCTCTCAGGGGACATGATTCCTGCCACTCTGCCCATCCCAGGTCTCCCTGCAATGCCCACATCCTGGGGGACACCAAGGAGGGACAGCATTGCCTGTACCCCAGCCTTCACACTCCCCGAGCACCAATGCTGCCATGAAATCCCCAGCAACACCAGCCATGAGCTGAGGGCTGAGGGACCTGGTACAATGCTCTCTGTCCTGCCTTTTAAATGAGGAATTTTTCTATTCGGGCCTGCAGAGAGCTTTTGGGGCTGCAGCGCCCATCCCTACCCCTTCCCTCCTCTAAAGCTTGGGAAACAGGAGGAATGAGCCCTGCTCTGTGAATCTCACAGCCCTCAAGGCAGCCCCAGGATTGGGGGGCTTGACTCATAAYTTCTGCATAGCTGGGGCTGGCAGCTCAGCATTTAATAGCTGTGTGCTTGGAGGATTGACTATAAAAAGTCGTGTTTAGATTTCTGCAGCATTCATCATTTATTTGAGAAAATACAGCAGCGAGCCTTTAGGCAGACCCAAATATGGTAATTGCTCCGTCATCTCTGTCCCAGACAAAGGAATGATCCGGGTTCCAAYGCCTTTTTCTCACCCTGACCCACACCTGACACCAGGGATACATCTCTTTAGGCTGTTCAACAGCCACCATTAACTACTGAACTCATGGAAAAGCAGGCCTAGCAATTAGCGGGTTAGTGCTAGGAGATTGGGAATGTTTTCTTGATTTGTTTTTGTTTTGTTTTTCTTGTCCCTGTAAGTGGATTGCTTAAACTGAATTTAACATACACAGGGTCAGTCCTCTCTGATTGAAAGCTGCGTTAATATTATTTAAGTTTGGAAATGACTGGAGGTAAATCAAATTTAGGTAATTTTGCTTCTGAATAAGAACTTGCATTGAGGGATTGAAWGCATTTAAACTAATCCACTTAAAGTCAAGCAGTGACTTAATTTAGATTATTTTTCCTGAGCAAGTCTGTCTAGGTAAGACCTTGCACTGCTTTCCAACTCACCCTGCTTCACTTGGGTAGAGCAGTGTGGCACCAGCAGAATTAAATCCACGTACATGAGCAGAATGCTGAGTTCCAAAGTGTGAAATTAAATACAAAATATGTGTTTGGGAGGATGAAGTCATGGCCTGGATGAGGTTTTATTTCTCTCCTTTCTAAATAGCCAGTAGTAATACAGAACATATCTATTTGGGGAAAAATAGAGTACATTGAACAAGAATTTGAAGCAAGTCCAGAGACTGTTTTTGCTGCCCCTGAGGCAATRCACAGTGAAGCAGCTGGGCAAGGGTCTCAGGTGATTTTATGGTTCCACTTGCCTTCAAAATACTTCTTTATGTGTTTTTTACAATATATAGTGTTCTGATGAGTGTTAGTTTCTTGTACATGATGTTTGCATGGCAGGCTGTCACAGGCCRCCCAAAAGAACTGGGGTTAATTTGTCACCAAAACAAACAAGAGCTCAGGTGAGGGATGYGGCTGCTTTTCTTCTTAGCAGGCTTGCTCACACAGAAAATGGTGAAAGTGCTGCCCTTCAGGTGAGCAGAAGTTTTGTGTAACAGTGCAAGCAAGTGGAATCCTGGATGCTTAATTAGGAGTTTGGTTCGCCACAAATTAACCCATTTCTCCCTCATTGAAGCAGGGATTGACTTGAGTGCTTTTCCAGCACAGCTTCTTTACACAGAATCACTTAGGTAGGAAAAGCCCTCTAAGAYCATCAAGTCCACCCAATCCTCCAGTGCTGCCAAGGCCACCACTAACCCATGTCCCCAAGTGCCACATCCACATGGCTTTTAAATCCCTCCATGGATGGGGACACTGACACTGCCCAGGGCAGCCTGTGCCAGGGCTGGACAGCCCTTTCCATGAAGATGTTTTTCCCAATATCCAACCTAAACCTCCCCTGGCAGAACTGGAGGCCATTTCCTCTWGTCAGAGTTTTCCTGGCAAGTGCCATCCCTGGGCAGCTCAGTGTGAGGACTCTTCGGACAGAACGGACCMGCTTGTGAGAGGTGCTACATGAAACAGGATTTGAGGAATTAGCCCAGGGCTCGTGTACTTCCCTGGCTGGCAGAGGACCTTGTTGTTTGGGCTGGACGTGCTGGCTGTTTCCTGCTGGCCATGATAACGTGTTGGGAATTGGGAACAGCGGCGTTTGCCGGCCGGGAGCCAGCCTGGGATTATCAGCTCCTTGCAGGGCTGCTGCCCTCTTCCCTGTGGCTGTGCCAGAGGTTTGTGCTGCAGGCTGAAAATGTACTGCTGACAGGCATTCTCGGAAACAGAGCAGAACTTTGGACTCCAGCATTAATTTCTGAGACATTTTGAGAACACAGTTTTATTTTTTTGATGAAGATTTAAAATAAATTTGTCTMAATTACAGATACATTTATGCCTGAAAATTGGTGTCAGCCTAGTTTATCACAACAGTAATGTGTGTTGGAGTGTGGGTTTCTGTCACTGTTTCATGTTGATCAGGCCATGCCTGTTCAGAAAGTGACAAACTGTTGCTCCAAACTGTCACCTGCTGACTTCTAAAGCACATTTTGTGTGTGAGAACTTGGGCAGATATTTTGGCTAAATTAGGTATCATGGAGGAGAAAGCAAGGAGCTGCTTTCTTTCTTTCTTTCTTTCTTTCTTTCTTTCTTTCTTTCTTTCTTTCTTTCTTTCTTTCTTTCTTTCTTTCTTTCTTTCTTTCTTTCTTTCTT
>NW_026623245.1:209262-215861 GCF_030028575.1 Malurus melanocephalus | reverse complement strand
TTCCTTCCTTTCCTCCATGACATGCACAAACCCTGCTGTGAGCCCCTGGTATTTGCTGTGTCTGAACTGCTGAAGGACTCGTGGCCATAAGCAATGGAGCTGCCTCCCCAGCACTACAGAACWGCTCTCCCAGAGCAGCTCCCTCTCCACAGGGATGTTTTTGGGTGGCTGTGCTGGTTTGCATTACGCTGACGCCTCACTAGATGTCTCCAGGAGCAACCTGTATGCTTCGAGATGCGTCGCCTGATAAATCTGAAACTGGAACGGGCTGGAACTGAGCCCGAGCAGGAGCTGGCCTGTTTGCATGCTATCACTGCCTCCTCTGGAAATGAGAGCCAATCTCTGCAGCGTGAGCAATCTTCTAACCTACTTGGACCTTGTGGCTGAGAACTGGTGACAAATTCTGTCACAGAAYACATTTATAGGCAGAAAAGTGAGGGCTAGTGCTGCGCAGGGTGAAACATCCCACTGAACTCTCTCTCGGTCTTCTGTCGACCCTGGCGTGTCTCACTCATAGTTTAGGATGCCAATGAARCTTCCTACATAAACTACTCCTCCATCTTCTCTTATATCTGGGAATGGAGAAAAAAAAAATGGTAAGCAATAAACTGTATCTCCGCTCACAGAAAGGATAGTGACTTTAATTAAACTGCTTCAGCTGGGCCAGTAAGTTCAGCTCGTTCAGCCAAGCAGCAACATTTCTTCTCCTCGTAATTGGGAATTATCTCATGGAGCTGCAGCGCTGCACTCTGATTGCATCAGCTCGTGTGGGAAGTGCTGATGAGCTGGTTTCAGATACGGACCCACCGCTTGTCCCAGGGATCTCTGCCACGTACAGGTCCTTCCAGTGCCAAGGGAACAAACAGCCCCAGGGCTGGAGGCTGCTGCACCTCTACTGCAGAACTGCAGACCATGTGYTCCTCTCCTGCTGGCAGTCACCCTTCCCAGCCTTCTCTAAATCCAGGCACACTGCCGAGAGGGTGGAAGGCAAGGGGAATGGGAGATTTATTTGCTGTCTGAAGGGAAGCCACACAGAGTGGCCCGGGAGAAGCCACTGGAATCACTCTGGGGYAGCCACTCTGTGGAGCTGTGATGGAAACCTGGAGGGAAGCACTGCTCACAGGGTGGTGCTGCTCAGTCCTTATGAGAGAGCCAGGGATGGTCAGGGCATGCCCCCTGGCAAGCCCATGGACATTCCCAAGCTGGGGACAGACTGGAATGCAGGCAGGGCTGCCATTCAGGGAATGAGGAGGAGCAGTGGGCCAGTAGGAACAAAGTGCTGGTGTGCTGGATGGGGTCCCCTGAGTGGGCAGGCAGGCACAACCTCTCTTGTATCCTTGCCATGGCATCCTCCAGAGCAGAGCAGCCCTGAGCTCTCCAGCTGTCCAGGGAGGAGCCAGCCTGCTGAGCCAGGGTGTGGGGACGCAATTCCAGCAGCAGGTCCTCGCCTGCCTCCCACCCCATCCGCATGCACCARGCCTGACACATCATCAGGAGCCAGGGGTTGTGATGCCTCCCAGCCCACATCCAGGGCACAGGGATGCAGGTGCCWGGCRTGGCTCTGCCCAYRGGGGTGACCAGCRCTGCCAYRGCRGCTGGAGGCACAGCAGAGTTCCTRTCCCAAGGGGCTTATCAAGTCCTTGTGTTTAGCAAGGAATTAGCACCACTGGGTTAATGGCTGGACTTGATGCCCTTAGAGGTTTTTTCCAACYTAAATGATTCTGAGGGAGCCTCRGGAGAGTTCAAGAAAGGCAGGAAACAGAAGGTGCTTTCATACAGCCTGAGGGAAAAAATTTGTATGAGCAGCTTCCATGATTTGTTGTCTGCAAGGGTGGGCCTTAGGGGACAGGGACACACCAGGGAGGTGGGGGCAGAGACTGGCATCCTGCCAGTTGCTGACCCGTGAGGATGCTTTATGGAGGGCAGCATCCCTCACAGGCAGACTGCTGTGGAGGGGTCCAGCAGTAAAGGGGGCAGAGGAATTGGTGATAATGCAAGACTTGTATTAGATTTCATGATTTTTTTTTTGTTTTCTCAGACTTCTTCAAGCTATAAACTGTGAGCTCTGGATATACAAATGTTAGGATTCATTCTGACACTGCTATTCTCAATATTTACACAGTTACCCATCCTTCTGCATTTCTGAATTTATTTTTGGCTTCAGAAACATCTTCCTGTGGCAAAGGGTCCTCCAGGGCAATTTCACTGCATGTAATAGGGTTTCATTTGCATTTGTTTTGAATTTTCTGCCCTTTAATYGTGTTAAATGTTGCTGTTTTCCATGCCATCAGGCAGGTAGAAGAGCAGCTCTTTTCTATAGAGCCGTGGTTACTCCCCAGCCTTTCCCCAAGGCGGGATGCACACAGACACCACCAGCCCGCCCTGTGCCCGTGGAAGGGAAGGGGAGCACGGCCCATAAGGAGACACAGAATCACTYTGTTTGTAAACCTGGTCATTGATTTGAGAGCAAACAAGCTGCTGCTGAAAGAAAAAAAAGGAAAGAGTCATCCCGAGGCATTCAGCAACAAGCTATGCAAGATACAGCCTCAAACCACAGGAAGCCCTGATATCCCATGAAGTAATAAATATTTTTCTATAAATACCAGCGTTTTTATTGCCTCTTTCATCCAGAAAGAACCCTGGTTGGCTTTTATGCACTGCATACTCAATTTGGTAATTGCTTCTCCTTGCCACTGAAACAGAGAATCAAAGATTCACCAGCAGCAGAGGCTTTAAGCACTGGGACAAGCAGCTCTGACAGGCGAGGGCTGTCCTGCTCCATCCTCCCTCTCTGCTCCCACCCCACTGACCTCGGTAAGAGAAAGCAGCACCTAAAAAGAGGGGAAATCCAATCCTCAGAAAGTGACAAATATATATACACATACAAATACAGTGTGTACTGTTTCTTTCGTCTGTTTGTTCATGCGTGTATTTAATTGTGAATCGAGAAGGGAGGATGTGGAAAGCTTTAGAACAATCTGTCTAAGGGTACAGGCCAGAAAAGGAGGGARGAAGCCCAATGCTGCTGCCTTCCTTTAACCACCAAAGACCCCAAACCCCTCTGGCAGAAGGCAAGCCAGGAATCAGCTGTGTCACAGCCCTGTTTGTTTTCCTAGAGAGCTGAAACACGAACAGCGTGTCCCCTCTGCTCCCTCTCACACCACAGGCCTCCCCGAAACCCTGAGCTCACTACAAGTCTGTACATACAAACACCTTTGCTGAAGGTGTTTTTTTCAGAGAGAGGAGGGAGCTGCCAGCCTTCAGGAGGAGGACACCCAGCTTCATCCAAAGCTGTGACCTTAAGCTGYTTTATCTAAGCAGATGCAAACTTAAATGCTCTTAAATAAAATGGGAACAGGCGTAGCCTAAACTACTGCAAACTGTTTTTACTTGAAAATCACATCAGCTGGGCAGCCTTTTGAACCACCCTGAACCYGGAGCATGAGTGCGTGACTGAAGGGAGTGGTTTGTCACTGCCACACATGGAGGAGCTCCACTGCCAGGAGCTGACCAAAAGCATGGTGCCTTCAGCTGCCAGCCACCAGCTAGCCACGACATCCTGGTGTACACACACTCCCTGCCCTCCCTCAGGGCACGGCTGGCTGGATTTGCTGACCCCAGCTCATTCAGATGGGTAACTCCACATGGGAGCAGGGCAGGATCACTCAGGCAGGCTTTGTGCCCACTGAGCAGGCAGGAAGGAGAGAGCAGTGGCAATCAGCAGTGTGTTTAATTGCATCCTCTCTGTGGCTCAAAGAGGATGGGTGTGTGCGTGTCCAAGGCTCGGGGTTAAACAGCTGGTTGAAGCCAGCCTCTTTTACCTCACAGGAGAGAAGGAACTGTGCTAAAYCACCCCTGCTGCTGCTTTCAACCTGGAGCTTGAGCTGTGCTCAGCCCAGCCTGGCACCGAACTGCTCAGAGAGCACGAAGGAGCAGCTAACACGGGCAGCAGCACATGCCTCAGGTGAAGGGCTCTCGGTGTGGGCACACAGTGGCAGGGAGGGCACAGGGGCTGTGCTGGAAAGGCAGGGCCCTGGGCTGGAGCCCAAGGCAGGGAATCCTCGCACTGTCCTTTGAGACCCACCCACGATGCCATGGGTGAGCCTCCACCGCGGTTCTATGGGTGTGAAATGCAGCAGCTGCGGTGATTCTGTCATGCAGGTGGTCTCTGCTGGGTGGCACTGCCCAGCCCTGGTCTCATGGTGCCCCTGTCCATGTTTGGCCAGGGCTCCAGGGTCACTCTCCAGTGCAGCCCCTTCAGCCCTTCGAAAAGACTCAGGGTGCTGCCCACCAGCTGGGGATCACCCTTCCTGGCAGCTGTGTTCTGCCTGGCCAATGTGTACCAAAAGATTCTGCTCTGCTTGAATCCCAGATACTTTTCTGCAGAGTTGAAAGCTCTTTGTGAGCATAATCTGTGAGTCCAAACAGAAGAAAATCTCTGTTTGGTCTGAAGAGCAGAACTTGGCGTGGCTTGCAGGGGAAAACGCCAAGTACGCAAGGCCTGTTCRCTCTCCTTGCAGCAATCACGACTGCTCCTTAGACCCACTACAGCACATCTGGCTGTCATCTCTGCACATCTGTATCCTGYGATTTACATTGTCTTCTCCAGACGCTTTTTGTGGTTTTGTGCTGTGATGAGGCTCTGGAAAGAACAAAAGTGCATCTTTTTGTCCCTCTGAGAGCCAGCTCTGTGGGAACCTTCTTCCTAGGATCCTAACAGAGCTAGGGGACCTCCTCCCGAGACTCCRTGGCCATCCATGGAGAACGCTCTGCATAGCAGCCAGCATGGAAGCAGTGGCAGAGGTGATACAAAGCAAACTCTGTAACACTCAGCAGCATGTTAGTCACGTCTGGTCTTTAGCAGGTTTTTTTTTTTCCTTGTAGAAAACTCCTGCAGAAGATAAATATAGAGCGTTTCCTTCAGAGGAGTAACATCCACCGTGATTCCCTTCCTTCTGTTTCCTCCKGCAGACGGATCAGTTCAAAGTCTGTTCCACCCACACACCAGTTTATTGGTGGGAGAGAAGAGGGAATTCTCYTGTCTTACGCTCCCCAGAAATGGAGATGTTTCAGGAGCTTGTACTCACTATGCTAGTGCAGCATTTGCTAATTTGTATCACCTTGTGATGCAGAGTGGGAAATTTGTCCCTAAGCTTCGTAGGCTTCCCAGATAGTCTCAATTCCCAAGACAGCCATCTCCCACCTGGTATTTACAAGCAGCCCTGCAATAGGATCTGAAGAGACTTATGATGGAGGGGTGACTAATGATTTTGCAGTGACTACTCTCAAGGTCACATTTTCAAGAAGTTACAGACTTCAAAGRGATATTTAAATTTAAAAGGAGTACTTTGGGAGCACTGTCACAGTGCTCTGGTGTGTCAGCAACAGGGACATTCACCCCCAAACCCTTCTCACCCCACAGTGGATTGACTGCTTTCCCATGGCATCAGTTGGGGCCAGCAGTGGGACAGTCAGGATCTCTTTYCCCAGTTGGAATGACTTGCTGTGACAGCGCTGCAGGTTTAGGAGTTGTTTACCATGGGATAAAAACCTGCCCTGCCAGGGGGAAGGGAGTGTAACCTACCCGGAAAAAACACAAACCAAAACAAAACGCTTCTTCCATAGTTACATCCTAGGCCAATTGTTAACTCCATTGACTGTCTGGGTGGGAGCTGGCTCTGCCTACCCCGGGTTGCTAAAGTGTGTAGGAGCACCAGCAGTAAATGTGCAAGAGCAGTTGGAAACCAACATCCTGGTCAAGTTCAGAACAGGCAAAAAGCCTTTCAGCAGAGGGTGGGTGCACATAAATTGTTGCTGCCTCCAGAATGAGACTGTTTTTATTGAGAAAGGTTGGTAACTGACCAAAAATATTGACAACGATATTTACTTTCATTTCAGTCTCTGTCCGGTGAGCCATGGCAGCTCTCGGGGAACAGCCTGACCTTAGGAACAGAAGCATTCCTGCTGCTCTCCTGTGCATCTCAGCTGAAGGTGGCCCTCCAGCCAAAAATGTAGATTCATGTAACTCCAGTGCCCTTCCTGGATAATGGTGTCTTCTGTACAAGAGTCGGCCCTGCAGAGACAACTGTTGCCTTGAGTGTGCAGGTTCTGCACAGCCTGTAGATACCCGTGTTAATGTTCCCATTGTAATAACAACATTACATGAAGTAGGGAAGAAAGGCTCCAACCGGCCCAGGTTTTCAAGCCCRGGACCCCAGCAGAGGAGGGCTGGAGTGGCTGTGCATAGGATGTCCTGTGCCAGAGCAGGTGGCACAGCTCCACAGAGACGTGTGAGCCAAGGTACCAGGGTACCAGCACAGCGSTGGGAAACAAGAGGGCTTGCACAGGACCAGGCGGGGCAGGCGGCTGCTCACCCAGCAAAATTCAGGGCAGAGTGTGAGAAACRGGGGAGAAATCCCCAACTACCCCCATTGGGAAACCTCCCGTGTGTCTGAAAAGCACGGGGATGGCAGCGAGGGCTGCCTCCTGCCGTCGCTGGGAGCCCTGGTGAGGGGTCACCGGCGCGCTGGGGGTTTTCTCGTATCAAACACTGTACGGGCGGTACAGGCTGTAGCCCAGGAGACGATGCCGAGCGGTCC
>NW_026623245.1:122458-208371 GCF_030028575.1 Malurus melanocephalus | reverse complement strand
CTTGGCGGAGCTCGGTGTGTGGCTCGGCGGGGCGGAGCGGGGCCCGCCTGCCCCGGGGGTCTCGGGGGKCTCGGGGAGGTCGGAGCGGGGTGCTCTGAGCCCTCCTGCGAGGCCGGGGCGCTGGGACGGTGCCCGCGGTCCGGGGGTCCTCTGTCCGCCGCGCACCGGCTGCGCAGGGGGCGATCGGAAGCGATTCGCGTCTTGCCTCGCAGATCCGTGAATGTAAGCAGAATTTAGGCAAGGCTTATTTGCCTTTAAGAAAAGAAGAGCATACCCCTCCGTGACTCGAATTTGCTTTTTAAATAAACAGACGTGTCTGAAGGGTTTCACGGTGTCCAGCATGGTGTGAGGAATGCTCTCATGTTCGGGGAAGAGCACAAACACGAGCTACGGCTTGAGCTCAGTGTTTCTTGTGGAGTATAACGATGCTGGGTTGGGTTTTTAAGATTCTGGACTTCTATGCCCTCAATTTAATCAAATTGTCTTTTTTTTTTTTTTTTTTCTTGTACATGTCTTCTAAAACTTACGCTTTTTCTCACAAAACGTGGTGATTGCTTCTGAGAATTAAGGCCAGGAAAAACACGAGCATCATTGTAAGTAAACAGGAGTTTATGCGTGTACTGAAGTATATTCAAGTCTGCCAGCATGGAAGACGCAGATGTGTGACACCAGTATCCATCCTTCCTTTCCTAAACTTCAGAGACTGCCGGTGCGAAGGTCTGCGGTGCTGCTGTCAGACCTGTGCTCTCTTCCCCCTTCCCATCAGTGGGAAGATGATCCGTGCCCAGCCAAGCAGACTGGCTGCACGCTGCCACCTTTGCCACACAAAATATCAATAGATGATGTGGCAAGGGTGAATTTCACACCTGTTTTAAAGCAGCACGCAGTGCGCTGCTCTCTGAAGTGCCGTGCTCGTTCCCATCCCGTGTTGGGGTCCCTGCCTATGCAGAAGGAGCTCCATCTGCTGTAAAGGTTGGTGCCGCAGGTGGATCTGACTGCGCTCTGCCCGAGCTGCCGAAGTGTTCCCCAGCTGGTGCAGCAAACTTGTCTAAGGGCTCTGGCYGCTTTGCTTCAGTTTGGGAGTGTGTCTCATGTTGTGATCAGAGTTTGCTTGAAATTAATCTGAGAGATGAATAATGGCATTTGGCGCGGTAAACCCGGCGCCCTGTGTGCCTGCTGCCATGCAGAGCTGGGAGGAACAGGGAGAAGAATCATTTTACAGGTGGGAAATTTCCACAGTGCCCACTGTGTCTGCTGGTGCTGCACAGGCCCCAGTGGGCTCTCCAGGGAACCTCGCCTACAGCCTGATGCTCTCTGGTGTTTGTGTTGTGCTTTGAAGGTGGAAAGGTGTATTTCTGTTTAGCTGTTTCAGTATTTTTCCCACRTAAAAACGTGGGGTTTAAGGTCCAACACAAACTTTTGACTAGACTGTGGTGCTTTTGTGTCGAGTGGYGTCCCTTTCCCCGCTGCCCTGGCAGGAGGCTCTGGGGTAGTTTTCACTGTGTGCTGTTCGGAGTGTGTGTGGCAAATGCAGCTCCCAACATCTTTGATGCCAGAGGGACCTATGGCAGCGTGAGGCTGGGTCCAGACTTCACTGGGGTGCACTGGAGATGCTGCAGCGACTGCTGCTCCTGGAGAGCCTTGGTGTCGAGATGCGATCCAGCTCCAAAAACCTAGGCTTGAATCACCTCTTCAGATGAGACATGCTCCTTTTTCAGTGCTGCTTTTTCTTAGTCAGTCCCTTTCCCCTCAGGCACCGCTTCAGCCATGGCCTGGATCTGGAGGAGCAGAGCTTTTCGGGTCACTGCTGACCTGTGCAGAGGGTGTTGGGTGCCAGAGCCTCCTTTATGAGGTGTGTGTGTATTTGCACGTCCCCACCAGAAACAGGCTGGAGCCCTTCTGGAGAGGCAGGTAACCCCAGTGGTTTAATTAATGAACCATCTGTGGCAGGCAGCTCTAGCGGCCAGGGCACAAGCTCTGGGTTTCTGTTCTGGTGGCTCCCACTGCTTTTCTGAGGGATTTAATCTAATCTCTCCATGCCTCCTTTGGCTGGATCTCGAAAATGAGGCCACTTTGCTAAGTGAGGTTGAGATCTCCTGATGCTAAATGATGTGTAATAACGGAGTGTTAAAACATTGTACTGTTATATGAGGTTCRTTCTAATGATCTCTATGTTCCACAATGGTCAAGCTTTCGGGAATTGATACAGTGCTAAGAAGAAATCCAAGTTCACGCAGTTTGTCTGGGTAGTGAATGTGCTGGGTGCCTCTTTCTCTCTTCCTGGCGGTGTCTGTGGTTATGCTCTGACATTAAGGAAGTCACRCTGGTAACTGAGAGGTGTAACTGAGATCAAACAGAGCCCTGCAAACCCCAAATCCAGCTGCCAACCTCTGGCTGCCTGACTGTGCCGTCCAAGCAGAAAGGCTCTAACAAAGCGTGAAGCTGATTTTATTTTTTCCCCTCCTTCTTTATTCCCCCTCATCAGTCTGACTCAAATTCTTTCTTCTAAAGAGAGGGAGGAGTGGAGACTTCATYACATGAGACCATCTTTTAAATTGTAATGATTCAGGTTTTTCGAGGGAGGCATCTGAGTCAGGCCTTTTACCAGTTTGCTGTCATGGACAGCAGAAATAGCAGGGACATCAGTCAGTGGGATTTTTCTTTTCTTCTTTGTGTCTGTTTTTGGCAGGATGGTGAGGAAAAGTTGGGTCTGATTCTGCAGCCCTTACTCAYGGGGATGGGCACATCCAGGCACATGGAGCTGCCTGCGTGATTCAAGCGTGGAAGATTTGGGATGCTTTTAAGTCTTGTTTTAACTTGACGAGAGTGAAGYGTTCAGAATGGTGGAGCAGGGCCTGCCAGATGCGTTTTGATTGGCTCTGAGACTTACCCCAAAAATGAAGCTTGGGCTGTTTTCACAGGGCTGATATTTGCCTGGTCCTTGTGGGTGGGCTGTGGAGTGTTGAGAGCATCCGTGTCATGAAAACACCCTCTCAGAAAGCCTCTGAGCAATCCTGGGTGGTGTGGTGAGCTATGGGGAGCAAAGATCTTGGGCATGTCCGCCTTCCACTCCYGTGCTGGTTGGAGGAGCTCACAAGACTGGGATGAGCCACACAGGCTGTTTGCTSCTGACCGCTTTGTCACGGGCCCTGCCTCAAAGGGCTTTTCCTTGCAGATCTCCTTACTGCCAAAATAACGCTGAAGAACCTTGGTGTGACAKATCCTGGTCCTCTAGCTGAGAGTTAAGCGAAAACTCCCTGATTTCATTYGAATGTTTTGGTTTGTGCGAACTAAGAAACCCAAACCGAACTTTAGAGGTCATGCAATGAAAGCATAAAAGCAGTTGTTTTCCTCACCTCTTCAGCAGAGCGTAATCCTAGCTTCAGCGTGAGTAATCCTAGCCCAGATGTATTGCTGTAATCGTTGGACCCCTGGATATGGGAATTTACCCTCATAAACTCGGGAGAGGCATCAGGCCAGAGTGTGGTATGTGACCTCTTTGGCAGGGAGTGTGTTTGGCCTTGCAGGAAATGACTTGTTCATTTATTTAGTRCTTGTTCAAGGTCCTGCACCGACAGCTGACTGAGAGCGAGCCCTTGTGCTGAGCAGCTCGGGGAGCAGCAGGGATGGGGCACTGGCAGTGCTTGGAGGGGTGATGGCACCTGCTCAGAGCTGTGCTTGGCCATCAGTACTGCTTCGGGTACCAGCAGAGCAGGGCTCGCACACCTGGCTGAAGAACTGCCCTAAAACCTCCCCCATCTATTCCTGTTTAGGGTCTGCTGTATTCTAGTGTGGAAGCACTGGGCTGTGTGCCAGCCTGCTGCCTGAGGTGGACTCTGTCACACCACCTGGAACCACGGGGTCGTGGTGCTTGGGATGTGGATGTGGGATGCTCAGGAGCTCTGGCTCTGGGAGGGAGAGAGGGCAGAGAGCTGCTGGCCACCCCAGCTGCTCACCAGCAGAGCGAATGCTGGGCTGGGAGAGGGGGAATTTCAGAAAGACTCAGCAGCTCTGGTTCCTTTGGTGCTCATTGAGGTAAGRTAGGCTTGTGATCCACACCTGCTTGAGCTGATGGAGCTGTACAGGCTCTGTCCTGTCCTGTTGGTGGCTTGTGGCCACTCCTGCCCTCACTGGTGCCTCTTGCCCAGTGGTGGCCTTTAGCTGAGCCTTTTCAGCAGGAAAACTAGCCCTGGATAAATAAAGGAGGTTTTCTGTCAAATTAGCACACTGAAATGGCTTGGTGAGGGGCATTAACAAGCCATGGCTCAACAGAGAGCTCTTGGGTGCTGGCTGTGATCAGAACAGCAGAGCTCATGTGGAGGTGGCCATGGTTGGTTGGTTCTCTCCCAGCCTTTTTTAGCAGTTCCCTCCTAGTGCTAATCTTAAATAGTCAATTGTTAGAAAAGACAGGCCGGTTGCACTGTCCATTTTTGGTCAGAGATCCTCAAAAGGCTCGGCTGGACCCATCATATTTCATGTGGCAGGTATTTGTGGCAGGTATAAAATAAACTCTGTCCTGGTATGGAGGAGGGTCATTTAGGAGATCAGCATCCAGCCCTACAGTTGGAAAACTCCCCTCACCCCTAGACCTGACCTCTTCTAGGTGTTATCCTGCCCCAGGGCACTTTTCTCTCTTTTGTCTCTGTTCTTTAAATTATGGCAATTCTATGGTAGCTAGGAAGATCACTGAGATTTTTTTCTGGTTTCTGTTTCTTTGGAGTGGTTTGAGATACTCCTTCTGGCTTTCCTGTCAACAAACAGAAAATTTCCTTTTCATAAAGCCTTCTCTGAGATAAATCTTGAAGAAAAGAGCCACGTTTCATGAAACCTATCCCTGAAAATTTCAGAGTTTTGTGTTTTGCCGCTGAGTGGAATGAAAACCTCATGGGGTTTACAGGAGTGCAGAGTCTGAGGGATTCACCTCGGGATCCAGTGCAGCAGCTTGGGCAGCTCCTGCGAAGCTGCAGGATTCTCCCGCAGGCACGGAGATGGAGCTGGGCTGTGTGGTGGTGGGAGCTGCATCGTGCTGTGCTCTCCCACTGCTTTTCACAGCCCACAGCCAGGCAGTGGAGCTACAGCAGTGCATTTTCTAAAAAAAAAAAAAAAAAAGGATTTTACTATTTTTCTAGCCTTGTCTTCCTTGCACTTCTCTAGACCAGTCTTGAGGCTTGGGGCTTTAGGGAGCGCTGGGAATGTTCAAAAGCTTTGTTCTGCTCTGGGTTTTATCAGCWGGAGSCAGGTCAGACTGATGCCAYGATCCACTGGTAACCTCATCCTAATTTTCTTCCGCTGCTGTGGCTTTACGGGAAGGAGCGGTTGGGCATGGCCAGGTGTGGGCAGCGTGTTCACTGTAACCATCCTTTCCTGCAGACAGGTTCTCAGGAGAGCAGGGTTTACACCGTGAGTAAATCGCTGAGTAAATCCTTGTGGTTGCWCTGCATTACTCACAGCATCAAAGGGAAGTCCTTTGGAAACAAAGTGCTAMATGTGTATAATTTGCAGCTCATGAATGGGTTCTTGGCTGACCCTAAAGGGATGCAGGTGTTCTGTCTCTCCTCCCCGTGGGATCCTTGCTGGACTGTCAGACTCTGAGCTGGCTGTCATTGTTGCTCACTGCCAAGGGCATCCGGATGAGGAGGTTGCAGTTAGCTGGAAATCCCTCGGGGTCAGTTCTCTCTTTCTTGTCTCCTGGCAAAGTTCACCTGTTCTTGCATCATCTTCCACAGAAGGTCAGGTCTCCCCAGCAGTTGGCAAAGAAATGTTCAGGAGAGACTGAACACAATTTTGCCTTGATAGGAAGATGGCCATGGGATTTGGGGGGCTGTTGAGGSCTCCCTCACTTTGGCCAGGAGACARSTACATCAAAGGAGCACMWTTGTACCTGTGTGAGACAGGAAATAGGTGCAGTCTGTACYGTATCGTGGCTGGATTTCAGCTTARTGCTCAGATCTAAAAATGAAATGGGTGCAATCTAKAGATGCTAAGCTTTGCTTTAGAAGCAGGCTGAGAAGACTGTGGAAATAAAGGATTTCTCAGTGTGTTTGATTGTTGGAGGGAAAAGAAGGGAAGGGAGTSGGACAGGATGTTGCATTCAGCAGAAAAGGCTGATGAACAGGAACCCGTGGTATCTGGAGAGGAGTCCAGGATTAAAAACTGAAGGTTGATGTGAACTGGAGGTGTTTAAGCCAGTTTTTTTCTAATTTTTTTTTTTTTTTTGGGGAGTTTTTTTTTTATTCCTGAGACTAGAAGTGTTGTACCAAGGATTCCAGGGAAAGGTCCTGGATCTTGTTCTTCTGGAAAAAAGGAGGCATTGAAGAGGAGTCCAGATGTGGTGTCCAGGGAGAAAGGCGTGTGAGACAGTACTTTCTGGGACTTTGTTTGCCTTTTATGGACTCTTTTGGCTAACATGGAATGTCATCTTGCCTGTGGGAAGCAGATGGTCCCCAGGTCCTGCCTGGGACCTGGGAATGGCCTGGAGGTGAGGGGAGCAGGGGTGTGTGTCCAGCTGTACCTCCTGCTCCGTGCTGTCCTCTCGCTCAGCTCTGTGTTCTGCCTGTGGTGGGTTCCTGTGTCAGTGCACACGAGTGTGTGTTGAGAAAAGGAAATACCTTTCACAGGGGAAAAACCCTCTGGGGCACACAGGACTGGCAGAAGGGCTTTGGAGGCCTGGATTTGGCTGTTTTGGGGCACTCCTGTGCTGAGCTGTGAGCTGAGCAGCCGTGTGGAGTGGCTGGGATGCACAGCCTGGCCTGACCTTGCTGCTCCTGATCGTGTGTGTGGCACTTCAGCTCAGAGCTGCCTTGGTGTCTGCAGGTGGCCAGGCCAGGGAGCAGGGCTGGAGCCAGGGAGCAGGGCTGGAGCCAGGGAGCAGGGCTGGAGCCAGGGAGCAGGGCTGGAGCCAGGGAGTTTGTGGCGTGTGAGGTGCTGGGGCTGAGCCCAGGTGGTTTCGTGCATGTTCGACGTTACCCAGATCCCTCCTCACTCCGGCCATCCCTCAGCCACCCATCCCATCCCATCAGAGGAAATGAGGTGAGCAAACGTGTCTTTGGACTGCAAGTAGGGGAAACTGAGGCACGGGGCAATTGGTGGGATTCTCCTGGCACGGGAGTGACAGACCCACACAGAACTCTGGTCCACCATATTCTGCCATGTCCTTACAGATTAACCCCGGGAGCTCTCCCGTGTGGCTGAGGGATTGCAGGGATTGCTTCCTTGGCACGGTGTCTGTCACTGCAGGGCTGGGAGAGGAGAAAGGCGTGTTTGGAGAGTGCTGAACGTGTGCCCCTGAAGGGAGTGTTGGTATTCCAGGGCTCATCCTCAGTGTTTGCTCCAGCAGCAGGCATCACCTATCCAGCCAGAACTGCAAACAGATTTTAATAGCTCGGTTGGGAAAGAGCCTGCTAAAGTCCAGGAAAAGAATCTTTTTGATATGCAAGCCAAAAACATGCTAACTGAGCTACAAACRACTGAAGGGTCTGCTGTTGAAATAATCCTCATTCAGAGATAGACTCAACTGGTTTTTTTCCCTAAGATGGCCAGAACATCCTGCAACATAAAGCGGGAGGAGAAACGAGCCTTACATGGGCATTCCTTTTTCCTCTGGGAAGATCAGCCCTCGTGTTCTCAGTGCTGTCTCCACGATAGTTGATTTGTGTTTTGTTGAGAGGATGGGGCATAAAGAAGTGCTTGTAAACGAACGTTGCCTGCACTGAGACAGTGCAGAGTTCATTTTAGGGAAGCTGGAGCATCAGCCACGGCAGCTGGGGTTACGCACCAGCACTGGAGTTGTTAGAAAGAGTAGGTACATGTGATGTGCAGCTCCCAGGCTGCTGGCAAGTAGAAAAGAGTTGTTAAATGCCTTGGTTTGGTGGGCAGTATGTGCTGTATGGTTCAGGAGCAGTGGGGATTCTCGCTGTGATCTCATTTTGGCCTGTAGATTCTGTTGCCGTGTCTGCAGAAAGGTGCCCAGAGCTGCACTGGGGCTCAGGGCAGAGGATGCTGCAGAGTCCTGGGGCAGCAACTCTGCTGCAGTGCACAGCAAGGAAGGGGCTTGCTGATSGAGTGGCACCACGTCCTCTCAAGGATGTAGCTGCTGGATTGGTCCCTGAGCATAGTGGCCTGTCACACACAGCTCGCTTGTTCAACATCAGCTGGGTGCTGTGGGCTCCTCCTGGGACAGCGGTGCCATTGGAGGGGAGAGCGGGGGAGAGGAGGCAGCACTTAAAAATACCCTCAAGTTAATTTTGCTGCTGACTGCTGACAGAATGAAATAAATTGAGTTTAATGTTCTTCAGATTTATTCTTGCACTAAATTGGAGGAGGCAGGGAATCAAGCTTGTTCAGAAGTGGAGGAGTTGTTCAAGAAAGTAACTGAGTAATGTAAAAGCCTCTTGAGTGAAGAAATGATCCRAAGGGAGGTTGCAGGGGTGCYTGTCTCCATACCAGAGGTGCTCCAGCCCTCTGAGCATCTTTGTGGCCTCCTCTGGACTCSCTCCAACAGGTCCATCTTTCTGATATTACTGGCCCCAGAGCTGGATGCAGTATTCCAGGTGGGGCTTCACCAGAGCACATTAGTGTTTTTAAAGCCTCAATCATAGGGTTATTAAAAAAAAACAACAAACAAAAACCCCAAAAAAACAACAAAACCCAAAACCCAAACCAGGCTTTTTGTTTCATTTTATGAAAACCATGTATTGTCCAGGGGAAGCCTGAGTTCTCTTCCCCCCACTCCATGTCCTTTGGGTGCACCTYGGGCATGGGGCTGTGTGTGGGTGGCAGAGCTGTTTGGAAGAGGGAGGCTGAGGACCCGAGGGCTCCGGGGCTGGTGTCTCAAATTGTTTAAATTGACTGTGGTGGCACRGTGCCAGCTGACACCAGCTGAGAATCTGGACAGAACAACTTGTCCAAGGTCACCTCACGGGCTAATAGCAGAGTGGTGAATTAAACCCGGGTTTGCAGTGTCTCACTTCTGGGTAAATAAAGAATTGCTTACTACTTCTTGGAGGGTCTGCCTGTCTTAAAGCCTTATAAAGAAAGGACAGCATCAGACACTTGATTCTGGTATGATGTGAAGCACTATCCTTTTGTTCCAGGATCTCTGGTTAAAAATAGAAAGGGTTTTTTTCCCTCTATAGTATTATTTATTTCCTTAAAACACTTTGGAACATTCCAGGACAGACTCGTGTCTCAGAGGAGGGCAGAGGTGCTGCTGTGCCGCTTGGGACTGGTACCTGTTGCCWTTGTGCCTGTCTTTTCCAGCAGGCAGGGAAAAGACAGGCCCAGGTGGAAAAAGTAAKAGTGTAATTATCAGTGTGGACAGGGATTGCATCCATGTCATCCACTTTTRGGGACAGGCTGCCTTTTCAGGGATCTGCTAAGGAGCCTCTACCAGCTTCAGTCAAGCCTCAGTACAGATCTCCTTTGAAAGGCTTCAGCAGCCTTGCACTCCTGTGTCACCCTGATAAGGGCCAGTCCAAAATCTGCTGAAGCCAAGGATAGTTCKTGATAATTTTCTGTCTTGGTCTGTGGTAATTTATGAGGAGCTTCCCGGATGTGTGTCTAGAGAGGCTKTYCTTTTTTTYCTTCCTTTTRARAGTTYTTTTCYATCACCATTGTGTTGGTTTGGGGATGGGAGACAGAAAGGGAGTTTTGTCACCATTYGGGGTGTGCAGCAGAGAGGCACAAGGCTGAGCAGCTGCTTCTTGCTGGAGGAATCCCATGGCCATGGGACTGGGAAAAGGGACCGGGATGGCACGAAGGAGAGTGGAATGAAGCAGGACAATGGCTGTGTGCTCCCTGCCCCATGGGGCTCTGCCACCGTGTGCTCAGTGAGCTTGGGTCTCACAGCCACATCTGTCTGCAGGGCTGGGAGCTGGGGCTGGGTCAGGAGAGCACGGGGGGACAGTTTGGGACAGCTCCATGGGGACACCTGGAAATGGCTGGCCAAGCCTGGAGGGCTGTGGCAGGTGGGACAGCCCCAAATGTCCTGGAATGTTTGGGTTTGGATCATCAGTGTGGAAGGGATGTCGTGGGAGGGGGATCCATGGCAGGACATGATTTAAGTTTTCCAGATAGCCCAAGCAGTTTTAATTGAAATGTGCCTGGCTCTGGTTCTGTGACTCCCACGGCTGCCTGGCCATGTCCTTCTCTTCCCAGATTTATTTCTAGGTATGTTTACTTACTTCTAATAAATGTAGGAAAGAGATGTCCTGAGGCTTCTATATATGTATTTGTCAGTAATTAAGGTRGGATTAATTGCTTAAAATTGCGTTTAAGGGCCTGTTATGAGATCAGCAGATAGGAACATGGAATAAAATGCATAATGAATACATTGTGTTATGAATAATGGACACAGCCAGTGCGCTGGCATCCCTGAAAGGTAATAGCTCTTTCAATATTTAATTATGTGGGTACCATAGGGAAAACACTCTCTGTCACTAAGGTAATTTGCAGCTTGGCTTAGAGACACACGGATCAGTCTGAGGGAGGGCAGGAACCCACGTGCCCTGGGGGCACCTTGGTGGGCACTTGGTGGTGACAGAGTGGTGTGGAACCAGTCTTTCCACAAGGACACCTGATGGTGTCTTGGAGCCCATGAGCCTGTGGCGGGCCTGTGGCARCTCCAGACCTCATCCATTTGCTGGCCAGTGCGAAGGAGCAGGACCACAAACACCCTGGAACCTCTGGAGCATCTCCTGCGTTATTCCAGTGGCAGGATCTGGAACAAAATGGATRTGTTCGTGTCAGGAATTTAGTTTCCTGGGGAGGAAGGTGCAGCATCAGCTACAGGCCAATGTCTGCCCCTTCAGCGTGCTCTCACCACTGATAAAAACCAGCTAATGGGTTTTCGAGATGGATGCAGAAAAAGGGGAATTAGCACCACTCTGCCAGGCCTGGATTCACACCTCTGTCCCTAATTTTTCGTTTCACAGTTCCCAGCTCCTCCACACTCCTGTTTCAGTACATTTTATCCCTGTCCTTTTACTCTTTCCCCTGCAGTTCTGCACTGGCTGGTGAGGGCTGGCTGTCAGTGGATTTTCCTGAGTGTCACCTCATGTTAGGAGTGTTTTTAGGGAGCAAATCCAGACTTGGTGCCAAACAGTGGGGTTAAATATCAGAGCCAAGTCTGGGACCAAGACTTGTCTCTGTTCTTTGAGTGCCTTTCCAGCCCTGTGCAAGCAGTAAGTAACGATTAAACAAATACCAGTTGCAAATTCATGTGGTGTTGTTGCAGGGAAACACAAGGCAAAGAGAGTTGTAAGGCAAAGGGACAGGAGAAATAGTCTTTTTCATTTGAAAAACATGTTTGTATTGAAATTGGACACAAAAGCTCCCTTTTCCCTCGTGCTTGTTGATTTTTTTGCAAGATCCAGTTTTTTCTTTATCTTTTGTGGAGAAAAYCATGAAAAACATCTCTATTTTGTGATGTTTCCCCGATCATCAGAGATACCAGATGGGATGCCAGGGCTGAGGACAGTCTTTTTTTTCCTTTCCTTTCTTTCCTGGGAGGGGTGGCTTTATTTTTAGCGCTTGCAGGACCCAGCAGGCCTGTCCCAGCTGCCATTCCTGGGAGCTCTGGGATTGCTGTGTGCTTTTCCTGCAGCCTGGCTGCTGTGGAGCAGGGCTGGAGGAGGGACACAGAGCCCACTGGGCACAGACAGGAGCTCTGGTGGCACCTGCCAGTGCGGTGTGGGAAGGGGATGGAGGAGCCCATTCTGCCTGTCCTCATCTGAGGAGTTCACCTTGCTGTGCCCTGAGTGGATTTCACAGAATTTCAGAGTCYTAGGGTGGTTTGTGTGGGGAGGGATCTTGAAGCTCATCCTGTTCCAACACCTTCCACTAGACCGTGTTGCTCCAAGCCCCATCCAGCCTGGCCTTGGACACTGACAGAAATTTTTCAGGCAAAGCTGCAAGGGTGTCACTTTTCATATATTTTAGAATTGAACTGGGATAAACTCATGGTTTCCCTTCCCTTTTGGTTTTTTTTTTTNTTTTTTTTTTTTAAATTTTTTTTTTGTGGAAGAGCCACTACATTTCTTTTCTCAGCACATCTTTGTGGTATTTCAGACTAAATTTAATTCTGCGGAATTATATTTAGCTAGAACTGTAAAAAAGAACAAACCAAAAGAAAAGATTTTATTCCACTAAAACATTTTATCTGACCCAAAACCGTCTTTCCTCCCACTGTGTCAGCTCAAAATTAGGAGAGAAATACATAAATGTGGGGGAAGGAGCAGGGACTCTTCAGCTCCTAAGCACAAAACCCCCAATCAAACCCCAAGGTATTCACCCCTATAACAGGGGTTTGAAACACARCTTGTTTTTTCTCTGCTTTTCAGAAGATAAATGCCTTCTCCAGAGAATTAGCTCTTTCTGTAACGCGTTACCCAATCCTTCCGAGAAACAAGGGTCTGTCTGGTAAGAGTGAGCCTCTCAAGTACTGCTTTTCCAGCCTTGTAAGGTCATGATTTCCAGGTTCAAGCAGCCACAGGATCTTGGAGTTGTATAAAAAGTAGCACTGCTAGTGATGGAAAGTCAGTTTTAGATTAATTCGTTGCTACTGTTTTTTCCCTTGCTGTCTACAAAGGAAGGAAAATGATGATGTAGGTTTTGATAGGGATGACCCAAATGTGCAGCCACCTCTTGCACGCTGTCATTGCTGTGATTTCTGCCYTCTGTGAGCAGGGGGGTGCTGGTGAAATGCAGGAAGGGGAAAGAGCAGGGGGTCCAGCTGTGCTTTAGGATTCCCTGGCATCTCTCCCAGGGAGCAGGGATGAGGGGGAGATGCAGGGGAGCAGCTTGGTCAGGGACAGGAGCTGCCCCAAAGAAGTGTTGGGGAGGGGAACTTGCTCTCCGTCTTCCTTCTCCGCCTCTGAAAATTGCCTGTTTATTTGGGGCGGGGGGGGGGAAAGTGCTGGCATCAGCAGCAGGGTGGTGTGAAGGATTCTGCTTTACCTGCTCTTGAAATTTTCCTCTGTGACAGCCACAAGAGCAGGAGGATGCCAAAGCAGAGTTTGCTGGCCAGTATCAGGAGATTGTCCCAGGCTTGGGACAGGAGGCAGACGGAACAGGGAGCAGCTCTGTCAGGGGAGACACGTTGTGCCAGAGAGCTGTGGAAATCACGCCAGGCAGTCCACGGCTGCCAAGCACAGAGATCATGTCGACAGCGTCCAGACTTTCCACTTGTGCCAGGTGAAATGTTAATGAGATGAGAGTGCCAGCGAGGAGTGAGATATCCCTGAGAAACCGGAGCAGGGAATCGGGCTGAAGGTACCGAGTGCTGTTGTACAGAGCAGAGTTCTCAGCTGCTGCCTTGAGAATTACTTGTGTTTTGGGGAGGGTCACAGAGGTGTGTCCACGGTACAACTGGAGTATTTCAGAGGCATGRAAAGATTATCAGGAGAAGAAAAACCCTGTTTAGTTTAGAGAGGAGCTGAGTCACAYGAGGCTGTGGTAGGTAGAAGTAAAAAAACTGGCATTTTTTACCAGGTGCAGAGGTGTTCCTTTTGCACTTGGGTATAGATCAAGAAGAGAATGGTCAATTTAATGGCCAAGCTGTAATAAATACTAAAGAAAAGGCAAGTTTCTGCACGAACTGCTAATGAACAACCATGGAAGCTTGGAGTCATCMCATATCCAGTAACAGTTTTTGGCACAATACAGTGAACACAAGACAGAATTTTATCTTCACTTAACTAAGCTTGACCCAACACTCTTTGGGACAAAGAAACCCAGGAGTTCTTGGGGAGTCTGTTCATCTTTTGCAGAGATACCTTTCCATGCCCTGGGCTTTGCTGTGTGAAGTGGTGCAGGAACTTCACTTCACCTCGATGAGCCGTGAGTGCATTTCTGCCGAGTGCTGCCTCACCTTGAGATTTTCTTTGCTCTCAGTCTGGGAGCAGAGACAKACCCCAGCAGAATGCATGTGGAAATTTCTCTTCCAGAGGGTGGGCAGCTTTTCAGAGTTAAAACAAGCCAAAAGTCACATTTTGCTGTTGCTGTGAGAGCTGTGGAGCTGTTGTTGGACCTTTGGAGCGTTCTCTGCCCTCCCGACTCCAGCTGGGCTTTGCTGARAGCAGTGCTCGGCTTGTGCTTGCTGGGCTGGGAGGGGCAGAAGCTTCATGGGGCCCTCAGTGGGCTGTGTGCTCTTCAGGAGGGAGMTGGGCAGTCTGTCTGGAGGTGTGTGGAGCCATGGGCTCGGTGAGAAGGACTGGCAGCTGAGGCGGTAGGTGCACGGAGTTGCGTTCTGATGGGTACCTGGCTTCTGCCTCGCTCCTCTGAGGGTGCTTGTGAGGGACGAGGGCTACAGAGACAGCATTTGTGATTAATGTGGTGTGTTTGAGGCTGGGACAGAATTCTGGRCTCAGGCAGTGATCCTTTCTGATGCCTCTGAAGGGTCTTCAAGCTGGCAGAGAGGAGGATTGGCTTGGACAGAGACTGACTSTGTGGTCCCTGCTGCTGGGGGAACAGGAGGATTTGTCATTCACCCCTCCAGGTRTGTGAGCCTCCTCTGGCCCAGACTGGATCTTTAGATGAGGCTGCAGTTAATTCTGCGACACAGCAAGAAGCATTTGCAATGTAATYGTGCCTGGAGTTTTGTGGAGCTGTGGGTTTTCCAGAAAATGTGTGGGAGGGTGTTTGGTTGAGGGTGTTGGTGTGGGGAACCCTGCAGGGTCTCTGCCTGCAGCTTGGCCTCACTTGTGTGATACAGGTATTGTCAGCAGTGTGCTTCCCCTGCCCTTCTGTGCCTCTCCTTGTAGGCTGGGATGTGTGGAAATACAGCTTTGAAATCAGGTGCAAGGAGCAGGCTGCTTGTCAAAGCCAGGTGTAGAATTTTTGGTTGTTTTTTTGGTTTTTTTTTTTCTTCTTGTTTTGTTTTTTTGTTTGTTTTTTTTTGGGTTTTTTTCCCCTGAGGATGCTCTATTTATGGTCTTTGCTGCCGATGATTTTGGGAAGAAAAGCATCTCCCAAATCAGCCTAGGAAAAGAGATAATCCATTTATGCCATGCTTATGCAATCTCGAGCTCAGATTATGTGGTGGCTGTCTGCAGCAGGTCTGATGGTGGTAGGAGAAACCCGTGGGCAGGGGCTGGCTGAACATGTCCCTGAGTGTCTGGGGACAGCAGCCACAGGGACACAGCTGTGGGAGRGCAGCTGGGGAGCAATGCTGCAGTTCATTTACCTGAGCACTGCTSTCCCACCAGGATTCACCTGGTCTGTGAGGGATGAGGGGGAGATGCACGGCGTGGAGGTTGTCACACCACTTCTCTCCACCTCTGCGCTGGCTCATGTGGAAGCTCGTGCTTGTTTGTTCCGSCTTTTTTTCTTCCTCTGTTGTTTTAACTGTAGGAAAGTTTCAGGGAGACGAAGATAATTCAGCTGGTTGTGAAACCAACCCTCCAAAATCCAAAGCTACCACCGTGAAAACAATGGATAAAAGGGATAGACGAGAGAGGAGGAAGGGCAAGCATATTTCGGAAAAGCTGTGCTGTTTTTGGCTCCGRCCAGTAGTTTGCATAGAAAGTAGTTTATTGTCAGTGAGAGCTGCGGATACCTGCCAGCTCTYAGAGCCCTGCCTGTGCAGCAGTGCTTGGTGCCTGCCAGGGAAAGGCAGCAGTGACAGAGCTGTCCCTTTGGTTGGGCCAGCCYCCTGCCTGTCAGCTCTTCCCTGTTCCAGCCCCCTGCCCATCAACTCTTCCCTCCTCCCACCCACTGCCCTCAGCTCTTCCCTTCTCCAGCCCTGGCCCATCAGCTCTTTCCTGCTCCATCCGTCTGCTCACGAGCACCTTCCATCTTCCTTGCYTTTCTTCACCTCTTCCATGCAGTGGAAGAGTTTCTTCCCCTCTTTCAGTGCTGAGTTTGGGTGCTCCTGTCTCATTTGGCTGCTGGGGCCAGCTGGGCAAAGGCCTCCCTGTTCCATGGGACCCCCRTCTCCCACCAGCCTGCTTTGTCCCCAGAAGGAGCTGGGTGTCCACTCTGAGGTCTTGCTGCTGCCCCATCTTGTTGGGGTTCCTGTGCCTMGGTGCTGAAATAAATGCACTTGTGAGATCAGAGTGCAGTTGGRGAGCGTGGGGATGTTGTTCAGCATTGTAAAGTAGTGTTCTTYGTGCTGGGAAGTGCAGCCAGGATGCGCTTGGCTGTGTTTCTGCAGCGCTGAAAGTTGTAAACTCCAGCCAGAGCCATCTGGAACAGCGTAAGGAGCTCCACGTGGAGATCTGGGTCACACACAGAGCCTTTTCTGGAGTTCGGAGCGGCCCCATCAGTTCTTTCCACTCTGCTTCGTTTTCCTGATCATAAGTGGAACGGATCAGCAATTCTGCTGGAGAGGCTGTTCCCACCAGGCTGCCACTCCAGCTTGGCAGGGACAGGAGCTCCCAGCGAGCGCACACTCGTGTGCTCCCCATCTCATGTAAAGGGACACGGCCACTGGAAACGCACCGACTGCATTGTCTTAGTCCTGTTATGAAATGAGGAGCAGGCACAAAGACAGGGAAAAATGACTCATGTGCTTATTGTCCATGGGAATATCTTGGGGAGGAAGCGCAAGGAAAGCTCTCCAGAAGCGGGGTTCTGAGTGTGTAATGTAAAACTGGTGATGGGTAATTGGAATGGTGGAAAATACCTTGTGGCAATGTTCAGCCCTTGAAAAAATAATGTGACTGCTTTGAAATACGCTATGGTACAGAATTTTGGAAAAATTCTTTATTGTACCAACCCTTCAGAGGATGTCACAGTATTGTTTTAGCATAAAGCCAGCAGCTAGAATGTTAATAAGGAAAGTGTTCAATCTGGCTTGCCCAAAATGACATTGTAGCTAAGGTGGATGTTCAGTAGTCTTTACCTCTGCTGAGAAAACGAATGAACCTCTTGGTTCTTTCCCACTAAAGATCATACAATATTGAATAAATGCATTTAATGAAGATAACTGTTAGCTTTCTTTTTTGCACTGTTAGCTTTTCTTCTTTCCTTGGGAAGAAGAGTTTGGCCATGGTGGTGGTGGCCTGGCAGGATGTTGTGGGGCCAAGGTGGTGTCTCTGGTGCTTGTGGCTCGTGCCACCACCTAAAGCAGGCCAGGCCTTGAGCAACCTCCACCACACTGCAAGGAGATTGGTGCCAGCACACGGGGAAAACCACAGGGGGCCTGTTATATGTCACCAAGTGTCCTTGTTAGCAAGGTTAAAATCTCAACGTGTCCCTGTTTTCACAGGGAAATCCTTGGAAGGCCAAAGCTTGGAAAAAGGTTCATCTCTAACTTCTGTTTTCTGTTGCTCTGTTGAGTGTAATGTGTGTTAGAATGGAGATGCCCTAGGCAGGATTTGGGGATGGTTGGCTGGAAGTTCTGCCATGGGACAGCTGGTCCTGCTCAAGCCTGGAGGCACCAGGGGAGAGCTTTTCCTGGTGTCACAGCCATCCCATCGCCTTCAGCCATGGACCAGGTCCGCTGCTATTTACGCTGATTTTTGTCAGTGCTGGATGTAGCCTTTATAAACACTTCTATTGCCAAATTAAGCTTTTCCCCTTCCAAAGTCACCTTAGATGACTTTCTCCTTCTTTACCCCTTGCTTGGAAGAGTTTGCCATCCGAGGGAGGCAGAGCGGAGGGAGCAGGAGAGGTTCTGCCAGAGCTCCGGGGCCATGGCAGTCCCCGTGTTCTCCCTCATGCCATTGCTCCATCAGTGACACAGAGAAGTGTTGCCTGCTTGCAGAGGAGTTCCCCTGCTTTGAGAGCAGCGTGCATGTGGAACTGAAACTGCTTTGCTCAGGCTGCCGGAGTGTTTGTTGTTATGGGAGATGGCTGATGCTGCATTATGGCTTGTGYTCCTTCTTGGAAACGCAGTCCGCTTCCATCAGCTTATCACAGACTAAACTGACAGCAAGTTCCATTCTCTAACATTTGTAAAGCATAAAGGACAAAGTGCTTGAAGCTTCAAATGATGGCATTTAGTTTACCAATATTAATGTTGGGTTTTTTTACTTAGAAAACAGGAGTGCTTCAGGCTGCCTGTGCCACTGCAGCTCTTCCCCCARATATGCACCCAAATGYGCACCCAGACAGCTCCTGGGAGYCCTGGGAGYGTTGGTYCCAGTTACTGCTGGTGGCCTGGGATGCAGATTCCCTGTCAGCCCTTTCTCAAACATTTCCTCCTGGCTGGTAGTGTGACGTGGGGTGGCTGGAGCAGAGCATGATCTGGACAAGGCGGACGAGTCTCAGGTTGGGCACTCTCTCAACTGGATGTGCCAGCAGAGAACCTTTTGTTTGTGCTTATTCATCCTATGAGACATTGGCCCAAGTCTTGAATCTCTGTCCCTTTGCTTTTTTGCTTGTTATCTKTTTCCAAAGTAGTGGACAAAACTGGGAATAATTTAGAAGTCCTTGTGAGAGAGCCCATATTACGCTTGGTGGGAAGGAGATGGAAGGGTGGGAGGAAATCCATCTCAAATGATCTTTGTTACTGGAAGGCCACAAGGTCTCCAATGCAAGAGAGCTGATTTGGTGTGTAGACACCTTCTGGCTTTGAAAAAAAAAAACAAAAAAACAAACAAAAAAACAAAACCAGCTTTTTCTTCCTCCCTTAATTCTGAACCGGCGTGGGAGGCATAGAACTGACACATGAGCATGTGTGTCCAGCTGATTAGGCAGACATGGCATGTCCAGGGCTGACCAGCCTTGTGCCAGGAATATCGTGGAAATCAGCCAGCTGTCTGATTGAAATTGCTAAAATTGTCTGTGTTGAAATTGCTAAACCAGAGCTTCACTTGGCAGCAGGGCAAAGCTGAASGGAGAGCAGAGCAAGGGGTGGGTCACAAGTGGTGAGACAAAGTCATGCCCCTCATGTTCATGGGTATTTCTTGATACTGGAAGCATGGAGGTTTGGAAATGAGGCAGAGGCGTRTTCTGACTCCAGTGAGATGGTGCTGGGTGGGAAAACAGAGTTCCTGTTCCAGGATGAACTTTGGAAGCTGTGTGGGAATGCACCTGACTCCTGTGGGATGGGGAGCTGCTGGCAGTGTCCCTTTCCAGTGGGGTTAGAAATGCTGCTCTTTTAAACCCAAGGGGCCATGGGTTTTTTGAAATGCAAATGTTTTGGCTGCCTCAGGTGTTCAGAAACAGAATCAGGCATTGCCTTTCCTCATGTACCCTCTGCTCTTTTTCTTCAGGTTATGATGCCCTGAGCTATTCTGTGGAAAGTAGTGACAAGTGGAGTGGGAGACAGCTACTGCAAGCACGTGAGCAGAATGTGACCGATGTGCCAGAGGCTGGGGGGCAGCTCTACGTCAGGAATTGCACTGAACCAGGTAGGAATGAAAGCTACCTCCAGCTCCTYGGTCCTGCATTTGGCTTCCTCACGTAGGTGCTGCCAAAACTTGCTTATTTTAAAGCCCATACACACTGTTTTTCACAACAGAGCTTGGATATCATTTCCTCAAGTTTTTGGGGAGAGGAGGGGAAGGGTTTTTCTCTGTTCTTCAGGACTAATGTAGGTTACGTGCCTCAGGAGAAATTCTAACAAATACAGTTCTTGCTGCACTTCTCTGCCTATGATTTTTCCTCTGCTGTAATCCTTAATAACATTTCTGGACAGATGGATGATTATAGTGTTCTTTAGACAGCAGAAACTGGTACAAAAATTCTTCTTACTCAATTTTTGCTTGTTTGCGTCACTCTGGCACAGTSCAGATCCAGTCTTGCAGCCTCACATCAGCACTAGCAGTAATATTTTCCCCCACTGTGCTCTGTACCTCAGCACCTGCCATCTCACCATCTGCAGCTGTTTCTGCTGCCCTCACCAAATAGAGTGGTCTGTAGGAAGCATGGGGGATTTTATTTGTGGTGTGTGGCTTTTTTCTTCCCGTTTCTCAGACAGCAAAACAATAATTACTGAATACATTGAGTTTTCTGAGGAGAGAGAAAGCAGAAATACCTAGATACATGAAATGACTGTTTCTTCTTGAAATTGTCATCATGTGATATTCTGCAGTAGAAACTGACTCAAAGTACTTCAGAAAAGAAGTGAAAGCAACAGAGTTTGGGTCGTATGTGTGATTTTGTCGATTTTGTTTGGATTTACCATAGTGTAAATGTAAATAATGTTAAATGGTGTTAAGCATATTTGCATTAGGCTGGGTGGCAGTGAGAAGAATTTGGGATTGGGATGCTGTTGCAGTGCCTGTGGAAGTTCCTTGTTGAGCTCACTGTTCACCTGCAGCAGCATCAGTTCTGCTGCTCAGCAAATGAGTGAGTGAGGGAGCTGCCAGAGGGGCATGGGCACATCAGGGTGTTCTGAGTGACCCTGGAGCTGTCTGATAAAATGCTAGCTGTGCTTTGCTGTTTAAAAGTGGATCATGGATAGGAGCAGCATGGTTCAAATCCTCGTGCAGCCCTGACACCATGACTGCAGTTGTCAGGCWGAGCTGATTTTAGCCTTGATGCCAYGGCTGCCAGGGCAGCACTGTCCTTGCTCGGGCTGTGCTGGTGCTGGATCCGGCCCCAAATGGTGCCACAGCAGTCGGAAAGTGCGAGATTTCACCGAGCACGCCTTCCTTTGCCTTCTCCAAGGGCTGCTCAGGGAAACTGGGGCAATTTGTGATGCTGCTGAGCATAATGCACGAGTGGTGCATAACCAGAGCCTCGGGGTCTGCTGTGACCTGGGAATCAGCAGAGCTAAAACCTCYCCAGCATTCCCATGGGAGCGCRGGCGCTGGCCTTCTGGTGCTCCTCCTTCCCCTGGGCAGGTGTCATCAGGGAAATGCTGCCTGAAGAGACTTGGGCTTTTTTTCATGCTCCCTTCCCAAATGAGCCTGTATAAACACCTTGCAGCTAGGCAAAAGTGGGGTGTTTAAGAGAGCAGTTTTACCTCATCTGCTGGAGGAGGGAACRGAATGCCTCCTGTTGAAATGTGTTGTGGTTTTTTTGCAATGCTTGGCTTCTGTGCAGTGTTGGCAATAAACTGGCAATAAGCACACCTTTACATGCCAAAGGGAAGGTTCTGTTCTTTAGCTGCATGGGTGATTGCAGGCTCCTCTGAATGCCTGGCATGATATTTGCCAGCTGGTATTTTGATTTCCTAATGGTTTATCCAGTGGCCTATCTAGTATCATTTCATCATCAGAACTGCACCAGATAGGGGGGTTTCACTTGTGTTTCCTTTACAACAAAAACTGTAGAAATATTTAAGGGGTGAAATGGACTTAACCCATCCTAAAGACCATTTTATGATTTTTTTTTGTCCTTTTGCTGAGAAGTACTCATTGTGGGCTCTGGCCTGGTCCCGTGGCTGGCTGTGGTTGTGTTGAGGCCCATGGGAGCAGACCCACAGAGCAATCTGCTTGCTTTTCTAAGGAGCCTCTTGTCTCTTGTTGCTTGCCTCTTGTCTCTTGTCACTCTGTCCCCTGAGTGTCCAGCCCAGCAGTCATGGCTGCTGTCCCCTCCCTCTTGGATCCTGGTGGCTTCTCGTGGCAGTGTCTGCTGTCACACAGMAGATGCTCTTCTGGCCTCTCCTGCCATCCCCTTGTCCTTGTGGTACTCACWTGAAGGTGTGTGGAACTAGAGATGGACAAAAAAAGTGGACAGAATTTATTCACAAAAGTAGTGATCTTGTTTAAATGAAACACTTGTGTTTCTGGGCAATGTTTGACAGTTTTAGCTCATGCCAAAGATGAGCAGGAAAGAGTGAGAATTACTTGTGTCAATTCAGGCAAAGTATAATTTACTCACCCAGTCTTGTTCAGAAATGTGATTCACCCGCTGGAAGCCAAGAAAAAGGATTCAGCTGGTTTAATATTGAATTTTGGGTCAGGTCCCTGTGCTACCAGATTCRGAACTAAGACTGCACTGAGGGAACTCCAAAGCTTGATCTTGATTCAGGCCGGGTTTATTAGCTGTCATGAAGGTGACAAGCTCTGGGGCTGTGTCAGGATGGGATGTCTGTGTTTGGAAGTTGGTGTTGGAGGCAGCGTGGCTGAGGTTCCGGTGCCAGCCCTCGTTAACTCCTCACCAGACTGACATATGCTTCCTCTGATGAGCTGTCACCACCTTCCTCCCMTGTGTTATCGCTTCCATCCCGCCCAGAAAGGCTGAAAATAAAATAACAGCCCTGCTAAAGTGTGCTGTTTTAAAGTCATTATCAGTAATATCAGGAAATACTTGATTGCTGCAGGAACAAAAAGATCTCCGTGTATTCATTTAGACCCTCAGGCATAAAAGTGTTTAAATTAAACAGCTGAAGAAATTTTTATGCAATTATTTTTTACATCTCCTTGTCTTATTTCAAAAGCAACTTTCTCTTTTATCAATATTTCTCCAGTGAGTCATAGCTCATGATAATGTAATTTGTAGTGCTTGGCTGTGGAGCAGGTAACCCTTCCAGGCTGCTTGTGGCCGTGTCTTTGGAGCCCTTTTGGCACTGAACCACAGACCTGAGCCCGCAAACCCAAACCCTCTGAAGCTGCAGCTGAACTTTCTGATCTCTTTCCTCTCTGTGCYGTGACTTGTGCATGTGCTGGGCTTTAGGTGGTCTGAATTCCCCTGGGTTGTTGTGCCCAKAATGAAGTCCAGAGAACAAACACAGTGGAGCAGGCTCTGCGCTGCAGAGTTTAGGAAGGCCTTCTTCCCAAGCAGTTACAGCCTGCTATGTGAAGAGTGATTTTTTTGGTTTGTTTTCCTTTCCTTCTTTTTCTTCTTTTCTTCTTTGATTCCTAATCCAATTAAAAAACAAAGTCGCCTTCCCTCAAGCAAAATTAATTTTATCCTAGCAAAATGAAAAGTAGAMATTTGTTTCTGCCTTGCAAGTTGCCAAACCTTGCTTTCACTTGGGGGAACGTTAGAAAAATAAAYTGCTGTAAGTTTAGTAACAAAATGTCCTCGAGGAATAGCAAAAAAAGATGTTCTTCTCTCCCTGAGCTATAAGTTTGATAAATTTGACAGAATTTTGCTTGAACTTCTGCTGCCACACTCTGCTTCTGTCTGTTTGTCAACTTCAGACCTAAAGCATCATAAAACCAGGATGTTTGGGTTAAAACCTCAGCAACAAAAACAAAAACATGCTTATTTCTTCTGGGTTGGTGTGCTGGCAAGGAGCTGGGCTATTTCTTCCTTCAGCCAGGAAGGAGGGATGTTCTCCTGGTGGGAGCAGGCGCTGGGGTTTGCTGCTGACACCTGGCTCCAGGAGCCAAGGCTCGGGCTGTCCGGCACTGGCCAAGCCCCGGGGATGGTTTTGGGTTGGATCCATACACTGGGTTTGGCTGGGCTTGTGTCCCAACAGCTGCACCTTTGGCTGAGGGGAACGTGCAAAGCAGCCGTGGGGTTTGGAGCTCTTTCCTCGCGGAGGCTGCGGCTCCCTCTGTTAGAAACAACTGCGGATATTTTCCTGTCCTGCGCTGCGCTCTGGGCTCGATCAGAGCTTGGGGTTCGTGTTCTGGCCTGGGCTTTTTGTGGGATTGTAGGGCCTCTTAGCAGTAAGAGGTGGTCACAAGTACTTTCTCTAGGATTTTTCAGCCATCTRAGGGGGCTGAGATGTGTTGCTGTACAGGTGAGCAGGTACCTGAGCACCATTATTCTGAGGCAGGACCCGCTGTTTTACCTGGACAATGTGCCAAAGGKGAAGCTCAGAACAGCTGCTTTTGGCCAGGTATTTAAAACTCTGAACTGGTCACCCAAACCATGCAGTTCTCTGTAAAACAGAGCMCTCTGGGCACACGCAGGAAGCCAGTGGTGTTCTTTTTTGCTGAAATTTTGCCAGAGTGTTCCCATTTGATTATGCATGCAACTCCAGCAGTCAGAGCTTCACGGAGAAAAATGATACAAGCTTGTGTAATTAAAATCAAGAGGTGGCAGTGCTATTATCCAGTTCATCCTTGGTTTGTTCTATTGCATCGATGAAACAAAARAATGAGAAAGTAAACCCCAGATTCCAAAGGCAGTGTTGTCCCTACAGTTTGCAGGTGGAGGAGAGGTGGTAAGCTCCAAAATGTCCTCCTTGGAAAGCTGCTGGTGGTGAGGAACACCAAAGGTTAATTGACTGTTGCTGTCCCGGAATCATGTTAATAGTCCTGAGAAATGATGGCAGTTGGGGAGGAAGAAAGGAATAATCCTTGTAAGGAACAAGGAACAGATCTTAACCTGTACATCTGCTGCTGTCAAAGGCACAGAGGGATTTTGTTTGAGAATCTGTCAGAAATGCAGCCCCATCTGCATGGTAGCACTCCAGCAGTGGAGTGGGGGAACCCTCTGTCTTTTTCTGTGATTATTTTTTCCCCTCTGGAATAACTTTAAAATGCCCAGAAATTTTCTCAGTTGGGGGTTTATTTTGGCTTTTTTCCTTATGTTATTTTTTTTTTTTGTTTGTTCTTTGTATCTGGAGAAATGAGACTTGCTTCCTTGACCTTTTAGTGAGCTTGGATTACTGCTTTGGTTATTGTGTGTTGTGGAAAAGGCAGCAGAGAGGTTTGAAATAGTGAAAGAGGCCCTTGCTTCCAAATCTTTAAATGCCTTTGCATTTAAAAGGTGTTAAGAAACAAAGCATGACTTCAGACATGAATAAATATCACATTGTACCTCTCAGAACTGGGTTTTAACTTCTCTGACACTTGAGGATGCCAGGCTGCTGCTGTGCATCGCTCTGGTAATTTGAGAAGTCCTCCATGAAGCCTGTGACCTGAATTTCTAAGGAGGCAGTGAAAAAAAATTGTCAAGTCAGACTTGCTCCTTTCTCTTGGAAGAAAACGCACTTGGATTTTCACATGCTGAGCATGGAAAGCAGCGCCACTGGAGGGTTTGGGGTTGGCAGCTGGGGASAGTCAGTGTGGTCCCCTTGTTTGGTGACTCTGGCTGCCTCGGGACATTGCTGAGGTGCAGATGGCTGCTCACAGCTGCAATAACATTGCGGTGTGTACCAGATGTAGATGTTGTAGGCTGGCCAGAYACCAGAGTAGTTTATTTTTTTGCACACCTGAATTGTTCTTCTGCCATGGTAAATGCAAATTGTCCATTTAAATTTAAGAATATATTGCTRCATTTTTTGTAAAATATCCAAATTCTCCCCAGGATAATCTATGCTGCTGTAAATTTTTGGTTGTTAAAAATTGTGGACTTGCAGTACCGAGAAATTTGGGAATGTAGTWATTTGCCTTGGTGCCTGTTGACCCCAGGTAATATAAAATGTGTGACTTGKTTTTGTTGGGACAGTATATGAGGTTCCTGAGCAGATCACATGAACAACAGTATCTTTCCTAATCTATTTTAAAGTGTCCCTGTGATGCCAGAAGGGTAGAGGGAAAAAGCTTGATAATGAAGGAGATCAGAGCAAATGGTTATCAGCACATGCTTTAAATTTTGGTGCATCTGTAGTATTTCACAGATTGAACATGAATGTGTAAACAGGGGCCTCAAGCATTAATTTGAGTTTCAGGGCTGAAAACTGATGTAACTCCAAGATCCAGGACAAGCCTTTCTTAGAGTTCTGTTTTAAATTTGGTATTTTTGAGCTATTACTGCAAAAGAAGAAAAATAACATCTGGCCCCATGTTGCAAACTGTTTTTTTGTTGCTTGTTTTTCAGTTCTTGCCAGTAGTTAGTAGTTAAAAATCAAAGGTCCAGATTTTCCACGAGTGTAAATTATTACTGGCTTCATTGACTTCATTGCGTTTACACTAGTTTTAAACGACCAAGAATCAAATACAACATCCCACGTCAGGATTTAATGCAGTCAGGATGGAGTCTTTATCATCTGCCATCTGCATTTTAAGCAGTGCTTAATTGTATAGTTTTTATATACAGACACGTGCATAAATTCACTTATGCATGCATAGAATAATGGTTTTATATATTAATGCTGAAGCAGTTTGACTTAATGTGCAGCAGTGGGTAAAATAAAAGTATTTAATTAAAATGGCCTTTTTTCATGGACTGCATAGAAAAAATTCCCAGACTGGGTATTGGTTGCCCATATGTGCAAGTTTTTTGTCGTTTCCCTGCTGTTCCTGTTAGGAAATGGGGAGCTGATTGATTTTTCTTTCCCAGAGATCTCAAGATGCCTGGTGCTGGCAGTGAGGTGCAGAGCTCTGGGTTCAGCCCAGGCTCTTCAGGGGCACTCACTTTGGGAGTGCTCRGGGTGATGATAGCACACAGGAAAAGGGATAATCCATCCATGTGCTCCTCCAGCCTGAGTGGGCAAGGTGTGAGTGGGAGGTCACAGAGGGAAAGTGTCGCCACCGGAGCAGCGTGTGCCAGGCATGGTGTGTGTGCTGAGTGAACATCACAGAACAGAACTGTCTGGAACAGTGGGGCACGCTCCAGGCAAACGTGGGGAATAWCACAACAGGATGCCAGCTGCCTGGAGCATTCAAACCAGGCAGACACCCCATAGTCACCAGCACAGAAAGCTGCTCAGCATTCTGTGTGTGCTCATCCAGCGATACCAGCAGGTTTTCAGGTTTGGTTTAATTTCCGTCCTGAATTTCAGGATTTTAGGATAAGGTCAGATACCCTACAATTTCAGGATAGGGTCAAATATCTTTTAAAGGGTTTTTACTGGTGCTTTGGAAAAAAAAGTACTGATTGTGGACCAGAGGTTGCCCCAGTGCTTCATGAGTTTTCAGGCAACTTCTCTCTCAGAGGGAGCTGCTGCTCCTGGCTCATTTTGTGCCTGTGCCAGTAGCCAGAGGTAGTGTCCAGGCAGTGCCACAGTTTTCTGTCCCCTACCAGTGATCTTGGCAGTGTCCCCCATCTGTAGGCACGAGCTTGGGTGAGAATGTGCCAGGAGTTCTCACAGTTGTTGGCGCTGTCGTAGTTGTGCGTCTCTGCTGGAGGGGGAAACATTTTGGAATAAACTCTTTTTTTTTTGTTTTATTTGTATATGCATGGGAGAAAAAGAGGTGGGGTAAAAGGAAATGAGCAGTCCTGAGCAGTGTGTTTGTAGCCAAGAACAGTCCTGAGGCTGCAGCCTGTTGGACACAGGAGCAGCGTCAGCCCAGGATCTGGTGATGGATGGGCAGGTGCTGACGGCCTGAACGGCCACTTTTAATTAGCACTCATTAAAAGTCTCAGAAGACACCAACTGGAGAATCAGCTTCTGCCYTGATGAGTGTGACTGCCCTGTGACCCAGGCACTGCAGGGCTCTGCCCTTCTGTAGCTTGGCAAGCTGTCCGTGCCCTGTTGGGCAATCCAGGAATCCCCGTGATTCCCCACCACAGCAGCTCCAGCCCCAAAGGCTCTGGAGAATCATGAGCCAGAGGTGCAATCTTCCCATCTCTTAATTGGCAGGAGAAGAGGAGGGAAAGGAGAAAGTGATAATTATTTTGTGTTAAAACAGAGATAATTACTGCTATAGAATTTCACTAGAAAACAAAGCAGCAATTAATTATTCATTGTCACAACTCCAGCAAGGCAGAGCCAGGGTTCACATGTCCTGTGTGCTGGGGCACAGGGAGCCCTGTGCCTTGTCACCCTGCATGGATGGCTCCCACGGGAGGAGGCTGCTTTGGGGTCTCATGGTGCTGCTGCTCACCTGTTGCTCCATAAAAYCTGRCTGCARTCCCAGTCCCTGATGGGATCCCTGYCTGTGCTCGTGGTAGAGGTGGCCTTATCAGCGTGCCACAGCCGGGTCAGCATGCCTGGAGGAGGRCCCTGGCAGTGGGAGAGGYGGCYACTYGGGCTGRAGGTGGGCCTGGCACTGCCTTTTGGCTCCATCCATATCCAGTGCCCAGTTCACTGGGAAAAGTGCAAGCAAAGTGTGAGGTGTGTTTGCCAYTGGGATTGGGACCAGTGGACCGAGTGACATTTCCCTGGAGTCCTCTGGCATCTCCCAGTTAACAAGTCAGTAATGGTTTCTCTGTATGAAATAGCTCTTTGTGTCTCATTTTCCCAGGGAATTCGAGGGTTTCCTGTGCCCTTTGTGCTCTGCAGTGAGAGCTGCTGAGCTCTGCCTCTTGAGAGGATGCCAGTGTGCGAGGGAAAGGGAAGGAGAAGACATGGATTTGCTGTGAGGGGACATCAGAGCCGCTCTTGAAGCCAGCAGGACCTCGAGGATGTCCTCCAGGGCAATTGGTCCCTGCGAGGACCCTCGGTCAGGCAGGATGCTGGATGCAGGGATGCAGCAGCTTTCCTGTAGCCATAGCAACCRCCAGGGATGTGGTAACCGCTGGCATCCCTGGACCAAAGAGAGGTGCAGCTCCAGGGCCAGGCAGTGAGCTCAGCCACGGACGTTCAGGTGAGCAGGGCAGGCATGGTGACACTGTCCAGCTGCACTGCTGGACACCTTCTGCACACCACGTTGTGCCTCCAGCCCGGGCACACAGGGTGGGTAGAGGCTGGAGCCAGGTCTGGCAGACTGTGCCCCAGCTGTGCCAGGCTCTGCAGAGGCTCTGGCAGCCCCCAAAGCTGAGGGGTGGGCAAGAGAGCAGTCAGGACAGCTCAGAGAGCAGTGGACAGGGGAGTGCAGATGAATTCAGTCTTGTGAGCCGTGTCTTGGAGCGAGATTGTCGGATCCCTACGGAGCGAGGCTCTGTGGGTAGTGCTGAACCTTGCCCTCTCCCCCATCCCTGGTAACCAGGATTACAGATTTAATCAGGATGCAGGAGCTGACAAATACTTGGACTGGGTGATGGAAAGTTCCACTGAGCCACCACTGCTCATGTGCTTGGGGGAAGCTGGTACTGGGGGAATCAAGCTGCTTGTGAGCTCTGTGCTTGAATTAATTTTATGTTCTGCTCGCACTTGGGTTCCTCCTTTTGACATGTCTTTCCAAACTCCCTTTTTCTAAAAAAAAACATAAATTCCAAGTGAAGCTTTTGTTGAAAGCCARCACGTCTTCTGCCCTACCTCCACTGCATCTATGCTTAATGGTTTGGATTGAATCACTGTCTCCTGGGAAAGACTTGCAGGGATATTTAACCCGCCTYCAATATCAAATTAATAAATACGTGAGCATGCAGGAAGCAGAGAGGACAGACCCAGCAGTCCACAGCTGAGTTATGTGATGTGTCATTACCCATAATCTGCTTGGCCAAGTTTCCTTGAAGGTTTTAGTGGTGTTTGGACTGCTGGAGGAGACCTTGGTGCATCCGTGTTCCGAGCACACGTGTGAGTACCTGAGTCTTGCTTCCTCTGCAGAGCACATGGAACTGCTCTGCCCAGCCAGGGACAGCTGAAGACAGGATTGATGTTCCCCTGGCAARTTTTCCCATGCAGGAAATACCCTGCTGCTTCGAGCCTATAAATCAGGATCAGATGGCCTTTTAAGGGTGTGTGCTATCAGTTCCCCATCCTATTTTGATTTTGCAGATCCTTGACACATTCCCAGTGGAGGTGCAGACTTGCCTGGAGCCAGTTGAACTAGAGAAAGGCCCGTTGCTTTCACTCCTTTTTCCAGCCCCAGGGATGGCAGTCCCACAAGGTGTCCCCAGGTGACACTGCTCCTGGGGGAGCCGTGCAGGTGAAGCTGGGGTGTCACTCTGGGGGACAGGGCTGGTGCCATCCCTGTGTCTCACAAGTGAGGTGCTGCCAACGCTGGTGGAATTCAGGCAAGCAGAGGGCTGGTGGGGTTAAAGCAGAGCCTGTTGCCTAATTTCAGAGGGAGGTTTGYAAGCAGACCAGGCTTAATTTATTGCCTTAATTTCCTACTCCCACAGGTCTAGGGGAAGAGACATACTTCGTAGTTTATCTGTAAAACTCGAAGAACTGAGTGAACTGTTCAAATGATGCTGCTGTGAGTGATTAGTGTGTGGGAAACTGAGATGAACTGGAGGTTTGTGCTTGGTGCTGGGAAGGTGACAGGCTGTATGCCTTGCCAGGTTTGTGCTCTGTGTCCATGCCTTTGTAGGTGCTGGAAATTGCGCAKAAGGGAGGTTCCCTGGTGTGCACTAATTCCCCTCTTGGGCAGGACAGGCCGTGGGAGGCTCAGGAATGGTTTGGGATTGTGTCGCCCATCTGACAAGCTGCGTGGCACAGCAGGGGCTGGGGTGCTCAGCTCTGTAAGAACGAGGTCATCTGAGATTTGGGGTAAACAGAAACTGCGTGGGAGGTTCTGTATGGAACCTCAGGTGTGGCTGTCAGGGCAAATCCCTCTTTATTTCTTGATGTGCTTAACAGCAGGCATAGTGGGACAGCCCTCAGAGTGCTGACACAGGCAAACACACACTGCTGTTTCTGTGGAGGTGAAAATAGTTACAGCAAAGTCAGAATAAGCACTTTCCTGTTGTCCTTTACCATCCTCTTCTTTTTWAAAAACATTTCGTTGCCCTTCTGTGTAATGCTGTTTTGTTATTATCAAATTCACTCGAATTTTAAACGGAATAGTTTCATCTGCTTTTTAATTTTTTGAGTGAAAATACTTGAGATCCTCATCTTCATGTTTTGATGTGAAGGTGTCTCTGTGATGGTGCCACATACAATGCATCCTCTTCACAGCCACTCGGGAGGCTGTGGGAGCAGGCTCCAGGATCTTGTGGGAGGCTGGAATGGCTGAGGAGAAACCTGTGCTGTTCCAGCTCTCCTCAGGCAGTGTTCCCTGAAGTGGGAGATGGGGATAGCTTCACTGCAATTTTTGGATGGAAACACTTTGCTTCTAACATTGGCTGTAGCAAAAAAGTCTGGAGAAGCATGAAATCCTGAAGCAATTAAATGTATCGGCAAAGTGGGATTTTTTTTTCCTTCTTGTGAGATACTTTGCCAGCTGTTGTTTATGGAAAAAAAATCTCAATCTTTTTTATGAGAACTGTTTTTAGGTTTCTTTGTGTTTGGGGCTGATTTATACATTATGCATTAGCTTGGGAAGGCAAAACATTTATTTACCAGCCTGAATATTTAGAGGAAGAATAAGTGGGTGTTGGTGAAAAGTCTGTATGGATAGCTTAGCCAGAGATCCAGAAGAGCTTTGCTGGGGTTAGAAATGGCACAATTAAATTGTAAGGGAACAGCCAGACAATAAATTGACTTTGCCTATGTCTCAGTGACCCTGCTGCCTGCAAGGCCTTATGCTCCTTGCCAGGCTCCATGGCCAATGCACAAAGACAACAGAAATCCCTCTTTCTGCTGGATCATGAGGACTAAAAGTAGTTGAAAACTTCTCTGTTGTTGGAGGTACTGGCTTCATGGAGGCCAAAGAAAGAGGGGACACGTGGAATGGTTCCTGACTGGGGTGGCTGTGAGAGGAACTGAGGAGGAGTGGGTTTTCTTTGTTTAAGTTTGCTGAATGGTATTTTTGAGAGAGTTCTTTTATAAGGCACCATTCTGAGAAATACACGGTTCTTTCCATGCTGTTCTCTTTTCTTTTTTTGCTTGTGAATGAAAGAATGTTGATTAGAGCTCTGAGTGAGCAGCATGCCATTGTTTAGGACAAGGCATGCCTTAGGAATCATGCTGCTATAGAAGGAGGCTCAAAGGTAATCAATTATATTGCTTGCTAGCTGCAAAAACCTACCATCAAATGGCAGCTTATGGGAGCTGGGCTATCTTAGGAACAAATGGACTAAGTGGGTTGGAGCTTAGAAGAAAATAAACAGTGTGGGGAAAAAATACATCCTTATGGTTCAGAACATCAGTTTCAAAACAACGGCCGTCAGGAAGTGACTTCCCTGGGAGCAGGTCCATGGCTACCTCAGGAGCTGGCTGGAAATTGTAGGGCTGGTTTGAGTGAAATGCAACTACCAACAAACAAACCAAGCTCTGAGACCCGTGAGCAGTGTTTCAACGTGATGGTATTAAACAGAGAAGTTGCAAACCTTCCTGRACATCATTACTGTGGAAATGAGGACTGACCTTTAGCAGTCATGGAATAACACTGCATCCTGTTTTCTGGAAATGCTGCAGGAACACACAGCAAGCAGCGATAAATAAGGGCTCTCAGCGATGGAGGCTTTGCAGCTCTCCAGGGTGGTCGGCTGGTGTCCTCAGGGAGGGGAGGAGGTGGCAGCAGAGGAGCTGTGAGTGCCTTTTGGCAGAGCACTTGCACAGGACAGACTCCCGTGGGCTGCCTGGCACATCTGGGTGGCTGCCCAAAATCTCACCTGTGCCTGGTGGTGCTCGGCCATTTCACTGCTTTTCCAGGCAGGCTGTGTGAGCTGGCTGCTGTGGCTGTTGTGTGTCTCACTGTGGCTCCACTTGCCCTCTGCTTCCACTGAATAATGACAAAGATGCCTGCGGAGCTGCTCAGGGCCTGGCAGAGAACATGGGGGAGAAAGCAAAGCAGAGCCCCCTAGGGCTTTGTGTCCAAGGGGAAAATAGAGGGYGTTGTTCAGTTCTTTGAGGGGGACTCAAGTAAATTATGTCTGGTCAGTAAATCATGGTAAATCATGGTCCAAAGCAGCCAGCCCCCAATCCAGAAGGGTTCATTTGCCCCACAGCATGTCCTGAAATAGCAATGTTTGGATAATGTTTAGGGGGTAACTAAGCTGGAACGTGTGAATAACTGTTAAAATTGTGAATGCCAAAAAAGGGAATCCATGCTAAGCTCAACAAATATGGATTCATCATTTAATTAAAAAAAATGTTACAATTGTAATTTGGTTTTGTTGCATTACGCTATAGGCTTTTTGGCAGGGATTTTGTGGGAGATGAGGGAACAGCAGCTTGATGCTTCCCTCAAGCCTTGTTGAGACTATTCTCTGTTTTGCCAAAGTGTCCATGATGCACTCTTAAAAAAAATCAGTCTTSTGCTCCTCAGCCTCCCGCTGGAAACTGCTSTGGAGGGTAAATGTGGGACAAAGCAGATCTTGGATGCCTCCWCTCCCCAGCTGGGGGTTTGCCTCTGAAAACCAGGGTGAGTGGCTGCAGTTAAGCCYRGTAMGGAAGGAYCTGGCCCCTCTGCTCAGCTGGACCTGGTGTTCAGGGAGGCAAGAGAAGTTCTGGTCGTTTGTGCTCCACTGGACATAATTTGTGTGATCTGCTGTAAAGTTGTAATTAGGTGGGGTGGTCTTCGATATTGGGCTTGAGCTGAACACTCCCAGCGAGTAAGAAAACCCCCTTTTCTTACCTCTATGGGTATCAAACCCAGGCAGAGCCATTGCATGTCTCTGAGCACATGAAATYGGGTTATAGCCCTTATGTAAGGGGTGTGAGAAGTGCCCTGGCCCRAGAGGATGATTAAAAATGCAGAACTCTTTAACAGGGGGAGTTTCTCAATTTCTTTGAGGGAAATAAGGGCATACGGGCTGTCCCTGTGCTTGCATTTTAAATTAACCCGAAGTTTAATTTGTTGCATTTGTTTTAGTTCATCAGCTGGGCGAGGGTGAACTCAGGCAGAGAGACRTCAGAAAATTAGGCTTTACTTCTTAGAAAAAGCCACAAAGCCTTGCAGCTGCAGTTACTCAGGAATTACAAGGTTGGTGAAGATGAGTAGGGGGAAAAGGAGATCTTTAAAGCCAGTAGATCTGTTCTATATAGCTGCTTTCAGGTTTGGGGAACTTTTGTAAACTCTTTTCTGCAACCATGGAATGCTTTTTGACTGTTCAGTTGTTTTTTCTGATTTTGTTTTTTAACTTGCTAGTGATGAAAATGGGTTTGACCCTCTGGTTGTGTAAGGTGGCATTGGGTGAGGGCTGCCAGGCAGTCCTGCAGGGCAGCTGGCACATGGCCCTGCTGGAGCTGGGAATGAGGATGAGGATGTGCCCTGTCACTGGGCTGAAGGGAGCCAGGACTGAGTGTCCCTGTTCAGAAGCATTGCCTGCTCTTGGGGCTCAATGCGGGAGTTTTGTTCAGTGGGGAGGTCTCCTGGGTACTGATGGCTTCTGTCCTGCTGAGGATGAAGCTACATTCCCAGCTTGGCTGTTGCTCCTGTGTGGCAGGGTGGRGAGCACGGGAAGATGAGTGGCTCCTGGCAGGCATTGGCCATTTCCTTCCAGTTCTGCCCAGTTTTGGTGCTGGGGGCACTGTGCCGAGGATGCTGCGCTCTGGTGCCGAGAGCCACAGGCATATGGCAGTGGTAAGAGTGGTTTCCATGGAAACCTTTCAGCAGCATGACATCATTGGCACTGTCACATTTAAGCTTTTCAAGGCTTTTTGGATTTCAGGGATTACATAACTTTGGAAAGGTTAGGCTGGGGCTTGGATCTAATCAGTATTCAGAGTCTTAGTTGAATTAAATTTTTAGAACAGCCAAACACCCCAATCCAAAAGTGGCCGGCAGCAGTGGTTTTCTGCTCAGCTTGGACAGGCTCTGCAAGCCCTGGAGCGTCAGGGAGGGCAGAGCTCCCTGGGCTGGGGCAGCAGCACATAAATACCTCTCTGGTAAACCATGCCACAAATTCATCCTCCTGCCTGTAGGTGCTCTGCATGATTTTTGGGCACAGCTTTTGATTTAAGCCCTCTGGCAGAAAGAAAGGTTTCAATAAAAAGAAAAAGCAAGAAGTTTTATGTAGTCTTTTTCCTCTCTGATCAGCATCTGTGCCWGCATCCCTGAAACAGGTACCCAGCTACAATTATTGTAGTAGAAGGTTCCTGTGTGATTGGTTCCTAATTGTTAAATTTGTCCTGCTGGGAAGTGCTGTGCAGGGAAGACAGCAGCATTCAGTATGTCCCAGCTGCCAGTTTGCTCCTARATCTGTTCTGGGAATCAAGAAAGTGAGAGACATGAGTTTAAAAAGTATTAGCAATGATATTAGTATTTCTCATCTTGTTAATAACTTATTCTTACCTAGTCTGTGATTCTAATCAAAGTTGTGAGTCTGCAAAAACACCCACCTTTTAAAATGATTGCGTAGCTGAGCCAAGTTTTTTTGGCTTGGAGCAGAAGAAAAACSTTCATCTTGTTTCTAGATTTCTGTAATCATTTCCTAGCAGCTTTTTGTGTTCATCGTTCTGCGCAATAACTTTCCATATATGTGAACTTGAGSAAAATACTCTGTGGTTTTCTGTTAAATGTAACTCAGTGTTTTTCTGAGACATTCAAGACTGAAGCTCCTTGYGGGAAATTTTGAAATAATATAATAACATCTAGAGATGCAGTAAACCCTGCAGATAAGGCAGGGAAAGTCTTGGAAGATGATGGATTTGTTTTTAACCACAGTACAACTGCTCCAGACTTGGGGTTCCTGATTCAGCATTCCTGATGATAATGATTTACAGCMATGAAAGGAAAGTTGGTTCTAGGATTCCCTGGAATAAAAAGATTGCCTGGGCTGGAAAGGAATGACTTATCTGGCTGAAGGGAGCATGAAAAGGGGGGGGAAAGACTGAAATCCAGAGTGAATGCTGTAAAGACCCCTGCTGGTATCTCTCTTCCAGCTGGACCCTTACAAGCTCTTCTGYCTGCCGGGGTCTCAGGGCCAGCTCTGCCTCTGAGCCACAGAAGCCAATACCTGGCAGGGCTCGGAGTCCTGGGTTGGAAGGGATCTTAAAACGTACCTTGTTTCACCCCCTGCCTTAGGCAGGGGCACTTTCCACTATCCCAGGATGCTCTAAGCCCCATCTAACCTGGCCTTGGACATTTCCAGGGATCCAGGGGCAGCCACAGCTTCTCAGGGCAACCTGTGACAGGGCCTCACCATCATCATTGTAAAAAACTTTTTCCTAATATCTGATGTAAACTCACCCTCCTTCAGTTTAAAACTATCGCCCTGTAGCCCCGAGTAAGGAATGAAGGGTTGTGTTGCAGCTTTGGGGGTTAATGGAGTGTTACCTGAGGGAAGGCAGCTTTTAAGCATTAATTATATTTTATTTATTTATTTATTTTAGCAAAACACATTTGTGTACGTCAGAAGACGCATCATCTGCAAGAAAAGTGTCATACCYAGAATGATTCATAAACCAGATGGCATTTTTCTGCCTCTGCAGAGTTAATCTCCTAATCTGTTTGCCTTTTACCTGTAATTGTGTATGAAAGGCAACTGCTATTTCAAGGAAAAATGGTTAAAACCCACTCTTTTTACTTAACTAATATCATTAGAGTCCACATGCAAAATTTTGTTTTGCTAAACAAGAAATTATTGTGACTGCTTCCATTGAGGGAGTTATCTGTGCAGGTAGCAAAAAGGCTGCAGCCTTTCTTTTCTACAAAAGGTTGTAGTTAGGGAAGCTTTTTTAAGGAGTCAGAAATGTTGCAATTCAATAATTATAACCAAAAATAATTGCATCCACCTTGTTGAACATCAGGACAGGCACGGTCACTAAGACAGGGGTCAGTTGTAACCTTTCCAAGCCACCYCTTTAAGAGCCACTTTACACTGTCATCCTGTGCCAGCTCTAATCCGGTCYCCTCTTGTGCTTGTGTGGTCTGTCCACTTCCCTCTGCTGACATCAGAAACAGTTCTTCACTCCTGACAGGAACACGAGAAGGAGTAACTTGGGAAAGAGCCAGGTGGATTTCAGAGCAGCCTGGATGTGCTCAGTAACATTGTCTGGCCTCTGCTGATTTCTCAATCCTCAGCGCTGTGTGGTGATGGATCGGAGGGAGGACAGCTCAGTGGTGAGGCATGGTCTGAGCTGGTTCCCCTGGCGTGGTTTCACGTGCATGCTGGACACGAGGGATGGCCTAAAGGAATGAATGCCCACTGCAGTGTTGGCTCTTGGGCCAGTGTCACTGTCACCAAGCTTGGGTGGCTCTGGAGCACGATCCCACTGCCCTGGTGTCTTTCCACAGCACAGGGAGAGGGTCACTGTGAWGTGGAACTTACTGGATGAAATGCACTCTGAGGTCTTAAGGACACGTGAAGCAGGTGAGTTTTTACAGGAGGGGAAGAGGATAGACAGGGTGAGTTCCTGCCATTCCCAAGCTCTGTGGGAAATCACCAAGGGAATAAATGAATCCCTCAAGTGGGATCTGCACTACCCAACCATGTGGCCCTGAAATTTTACGCTACTGCAGAAGCAGACAGCTTGGAAACAATTTACTAGGAGAGTTCATCCAGATTTGGGTCTTGGGATTGATCTTTTCTCCTGTATTTGCTGGTGGTTTGTGTACAGAGGYTGGAAAGCAAACAGCCCTGGGTTGGGATGGAGGAGAGCCGGGCTGTCATCAGGATGAGCACAACATCCATAGCTCTGAGGGGATTCACAGCACAGCTCCTGCACCCAGGGAAGCCAGTTCTGAGCTCTGGCACATGAAGTGCTCCCAGCAGAGATCAGAAAATGTTCATGCTCCAGCCCACAGCTCTACTGAGAGCTTGTTAGGACTGCTCGCTGCAACAGTGTCAGTGCACTCAGAAAATAATTCAGGCTGGAATAGGTAAATGTGAAATACTGGGGTAATCAGGCTCCAAACACAAAAACAACACCTTGGTCTTGTTTGATGCAGTAACTAAAAAAAATGAAGCGCTATCTGTACTTGCTCAGGGTTTAGCACTAAACTGGTGGACAGGGTTGGCACAAGAACAGGGAAAAGAAATGGACAATGGRTAAGTACAGCCTTGAAACAAGAAATGTCTAGCCACAAGATGGGCGGTGTGGAAGAGCTTCCTAAAAAGGGTTGTGAGGGAAAACCAYAGCAGCCCCAAACTGGGACCAGTGAGATCCCAGCTCAAATCCAATGTCATGCAGAAAGGCTTTACAGGACTACAGGGAGATGTTTGTGTAGGTGCCAGACTGGAGCCCCAGTGTGGAGCAGCCTCGGGTAGAGGTGTCCCTGTGGATGCTCTACCTCAATGTTTCRTTCCCAAGCTGAGTGGCATTCCTGGGGCAACAATTTCTCCTCAACAAGAGAGTGCTGTGAGCTCAGCACTCGGGTTGGAAAGTGTTTCTCTTCTGTTTAATGAGCTGCCATGAGACAAAAAGATGAGCACAGCTTGCAGTAACCCCATCACTCTGGAGGCTGGTACCTTTGTGTGCTGAGAGTGCTTCATCTCYGAGAAAAAACATGCCTTTTGCTTGCAGTCCAGGGTCCCATGTGCTCGCCCACGTGTTGAGAAACAGCTTGCAAATCATTATCTGATTGGCACCCAGCCACTAAACTTCCAGTGACCTGCCTGCTGATATTATTTTGTGTGCTGCCTTCTCCTGACATATCTTCGTTGAGCGCGTTGTATTGTTTTTGGAATAAATATGAGGGTAAACAGTAAAAACTGAAAACAGCTGCCAAGGATGGAGGTGAAACATAAACTTTGTGGCTGGTGTTGGAAATAGGATCTTTGGTCTGGCTGCCCTCTCTGGAAAGGGGCAGGCKTGTTTGAGCAGTGCCAAAACAAAGCTCACTTGACCTTTGCCATCCCTGGATGCCAGCTCAGAAGGCGTCGCATGCGGAATCTGGCTATTTTTGGATCTTGCCCCGCAGAGAAAGTGCTGCAGGTGAGTGTCTTGGTATATTTAGRAGGTATAGAGAGTTGCTGCAGTGGGCCAGGCCAGAGGTTTGTTTTACCTGCTGTCCCAGCTCCAGCAGAACCAGTTGCTCTTCAGCAATTGCATCCAAATTGTGGAGTCTGATAGGCACTGACAGGACCTGTCTGTCCTGAGTTAGTCTAATGTGCTTTTTCAATGAATTTGAACTTTTTGGTTTAAATGAATCTAAACGTTTTGGTCTCTGCAGTCCCCTGAAGTTCAACACCGACATCACGAGTGTTAGCCATCTCTAAATCCCAGGGAGCTGCRGCAGCTCCTTGTGCCACACAGGGCACATCAGATGGAGAACTGGCAGCCAGAWTCAATGGGCAGCRTGGGAATTTTAGAGCTTATCATTCYAGATCTGCCACCAGCCAGCTGGGTGAGACTGGGAGAACCCTTTTGCACAAATATTTTATTCACTGACAAGGTGCAAGTTGATCCTGCTGTCCATGCTAGGCCCCACACAGCGTGATCAGATCTYGGGTGAATCCTCTTGACTCTTTCCTGAACAGTGAGGATGTTATCCATGTGCTTTTTCTGTCCTCTAGGAGTACCACAGCCTGTCCTGGGTGAAGAAAGGTCTAACCTGGAAAACACAGTGAGCAGGAGCGGCTGCCTCTGAGGAAATAGGGGATATTAGCAAATCCCTGTCGTGTCTGTGAGGTGACAGGRAAAGGCAGATTGCTGCTGCAGACTGTGCGCTCCCTGGCAGGTGAGGGCGGCCAGGTATTGAAGGTAAAACTGTAAATTGCACAGTCGGCAGGATAGGACAAACAGAGGTGTGATTTGGGAGTGCTTTTGTATTCCTAGTGTTTCCCTGGCATTTATGGACTGTTGAATTTTTTTTCTGTGAGTGATGGGACCTTACCTAGCAAAGAGTCTAGGGATTCCCTCTGTGGCCTGGCACCAGGGAGATCATCAAAAGTCAGTTCAGGTAATGCCTCATTAGAGAGCTTGACAAACACTGAAATACTGCTTAAATGCAAATTTCAGTGTTATGGAGTTTGGTTGGTTCTTTCTTCTGTTTTAAAAACACCTGTTTTCAGAGGTGCTTCAGCCAGATCTGCTCACCAYTGTCCCCAACAYTGGAACAGCTAAAGCYTCACAGATCCCTTGCAAGCATTTCYACYTCCAGTTTAAATGGACTCATTATGTTTCAGCTTGGTAGCAGTACGAGGAACAACGGGGAAGAGGGAAAAAATCTCGGGAGTTAAAAGAGATTTCAAAAACACCTTAGGAAATGTTCCCAGCCAACCACAAACCCTCCCTGGGGATCCTATCCACATATTAGAGCTCCAACTGCGTATATCAAACAGTTCAGAAAGGAAAACTTGGCCTCTGTAGYGCTTGGATGGAGAGCAGGCGGCTGTGCTGGAGTGCCAGAGAGCCTCATCCTGCGCAGGAAAAGCCACCCCGTGCGGGGCTGACCTGTCACGAGTCGGGAAGCCTTTCAGGAAACCAATAGGAAAATGCATTAGGTGGAGATGGTAATGCTTTTCCCAGGCAWCATGCAAGGGAGTTCTGCTTTACAGATTAATTCTTTTGCTATAGCTGGGGCAAAAATGCTCTGCTTCACTGATCGATGGAGCCTTGCTGTGGGAAAATGGTGCTTTTATGGCTGGGGCACAGTGTCAGCGTGTGATTTGGGAAGAGTGTTTGCTGTTTGTGATCCGTGGCTCTGTCCCAGCCACCTGCAGGCACCTGAACAGTGGGCTGGGGAAAAATCAGGCGTGGAAAGGGAAGAGGGGAAACATGCTTCCTTGTGTGTCACGTGCCAGAGTGCTGGCTGGGGCTAACTCCTCACACYRGGGTGTTCCTGCTCTGGTTTGGTGGRGAGTGGGGCAAGGAGCCTTATTCCACCGTGTCACTGCACACAAATGGAGGTAACTTGGAGTGGATCGAGGGGGTCACATCCTGCTCTCAGTCTCCACACTAACTTATGGCGTTGTCAGCAAGCTGAAGATTTCCATCACAGTAACCAAGCACTGGGGTGGGTCAGATCCTCCATCCTTCAGTGCCTGAGCTATATTCCWTGCTCCTCTCCAAGGGGTGCAGACCTCTGAAGCTGTGTTATTCCCAGCTTGCACGGTTGCCCTAGAAATCAGCCCTGTATATTTAGAGCTTCAGGTGCATTAAACCATCTAACAGAAAARCTTTTCTTGGTTTTGGTTTGCTCTGGCTGTGCCAGATTATGAAAGGGAAATTCRAAAGCAGAGAGCTGAATAAAATCAGGGCTTTTGGAGACAGGAGGGAGGCATTTAACAAAAATCATTTACTTTTCCATAAAAGCTTGTGGCTCAAGTMCCATAAAATCAGGCTTGGAGGGTTTTTATTGGGGTTTGAAAGGGGTGGGGCAGTTTCTGGTGTGATGCTGAGCCTRGTGGAAATGTGAGGAAGTATTCAGTCTGTGAGTGTGAAAGGCAATTCCTTGGTTCCATGCTGCCTCAGTATGTGCCGRGTCACTTCACCTCCCTGCACCTGTGTGCTGCTYSGTGAAGTAACAGCGGTGATGCCYGTGCCATGAGAGGATTAGCCAGCTMTTCGCAGTAGTTTTGGGAAATCTCATGGATAGGACCCTCAGAAGTGGAACAAATTAGTATTTGTGATCCAAATAYTTTGTCACTTTTTGCCCAATTCCARAYTTGCAGCTGCCAGCAGCTGCTGTGTGCCCTCGTGCACATCACAGCCGTCCATCATTTTGGCGCTGGTTTTGTCAAGCAAGGTGGGTATTCAATAATCCTGGCCAGCACTGCAGCTGCAGGGGCTGTTACCCTCCTGATTTCCTGACCCCAGTCTCTTTGCTTGGCTCTGTGTCCAGATATTCCTGATAGCAGAGATGTGCTGGTTACTCTGGTCACTGCTGTTATATGGCTGGTTTGTGTTGTGTTGTGTTGTGTTGTGTTGTGTTGAGTTAAACATCATGGAATCATAAAATCATTTGGGTTGTAGGAGACCTTTGAAGGTCATCTAGTCCGACCCCAAATATATGGTGTTTCTCTGGGACTTGAACAGTGGGACCTGGGAGGTGCCTGGGGCTGAGAAGAATGGGGACAAGTCACCTAAWGCTAGGACAAGGAGCTGCAGCTTCCTCCAGCTGTGCTGTCTTTTGGGAGGGGATGTTTGGGTCCATGACCCAGAAACATTCCTGTCTTCCAGTTCAGGAGGTTCATTGCCTCCTTCAGGAAAGGGCTAGAGGGTCAGAGCTGGCAGAGTCCTCTACCCAGGACTGCTTTCCTCTCCTGTTTGCTGCTGGGAATTAACAGTGTTGAGAAATAAAGCAGATACTGTATCTGGCTGTGTTTGTCATGTTCCACYAAATAGCCGGGAGGATTTTCCTGGGTGAAGGGCTGTGGCTTCCAGTCTCATTAATTAATATTCAGCTGCTCTTTGGTGATATTTTGCTTTGCTAAACCTTCCTTGGAAATGTAGAAATGTTGTTCCATCAGGGCTCATAGCAGAGGTACTGTAAATCCCTGGTGTTGGGTGCCTGWCAATATCTGTGCAATGTTTTACTTTTTGAACAGGACAACAGAAGCRCTTTCACTGTGGCTGTTACTGGGTGTTGGTGCCAGATTTAGGGCTGTGCCACCCTGTAGGACAGTGGTCATTCCTGTCATGAATCCCYTGTTCAGCAGTGCCGTGGTTTCAGCAGAGCCCAGGGATGGCCAGCAGTGGTGCTGAGGCTGTTTCAGGGGTCTCTGGGGTTTTGCTGTCATTAGGGCTGCCCATCCCAGCCTTCTCACAGTTCCTTGTTGCTGCTGCTTGCACCCTGGTGAGGGTGATCGTGCTCCTGGAATTCCTGGTTTGGAGRTGTTTGTGGTTATCTCCAAAAGCTGATACTGAAGGAATTGAGAGAGAAAGTGTGAGGCCTTCCACGTGCATTGAAAAATGTAGCCTGACATCACTAGAGAAAAGCTGTCCTGCAGGTCTTGTCCCCAGCTAATTTCAGTATTACCAGTGCCCTGTGTAAGCAGTTCTGCACTCATCCTGGATTACAGCAGCATGGATCCAATCCCACTGWCTCCTTGTGGGGGTTTCCATGTTGTGCTTGCTGTACAGTGTGTCTCCTGGAAGGGCTGAGGCTGCTGGCAGCAGGACATGCCAATTTTAATCAAAGCCTTTCATTGCAAACCCAACTTGTGGTTTATTTGGGATGATGAGTATTTCCTCACCATGTAAACTTGCTAAAGGCAGCCCTGAGCACGGGGGAGGGGATCAGAAGTTGTGGCAGTTTCCCGTGTTATGTGAGGCTTTTCCCTTTCTCAACTGGCCATGCTGTGGGCAGTGGCAGCTGTGGCATGAGGGAGGTGCAGGGGACAATCTCCTTCCCCAGGCATCAGCAGAGGCACTTYGGTGGAGGAATCAGCATCCTGGAGCTGTGAGAAAGAGGAAAAAGAGTGTCAGGAGACAGAAAGGAAAAAGGGATTTTTTTTCCTTTTTTTATTTGCTGCCTGGTTTGCAGGAGGGGCAAAGTTTGGGCTGTGCAGAGGGTAGCAGGGCTGCAGCCCTGGGGTTACACAGATTGCCTGGACTTGAGCAGAACCCCCCAAACATGAGCAAAGCCCATTCCAGACTGCTGTGCTTGAAGCAGCAYAGAGAGGCAGGAGCAGGAGCAGACTGTGTTGTCCCTTCCTGCAGAACAATGGGATTGGTTTGCTGTACCCCTTCTCTGCAACCTCCTTTTCAACTCTGTTACCCTGTAACATTTTTTTCTGTCTGACTGATGTGGAATGATAACTGAGGGAAGGAAAAGGGCTGGATTTTAAATGTCTCCTGTGTYTGGGTTTTGTGTCTTCAGCTGTGGAGCAAAAGGGATATGCCCATCAATGCAGGGGGCATCTGGCAGAATTAGCAGTGGCTCAGAGCTGACAGGAGGCAGCACTGGAAGGTGCTAGAACATGCACTGGTTTCTGCCAGGCCTGATTGATGTCCTGGCATCTCAGCCTGCTTTTAGAGGGGCACAGCTGCCTTSCTGTTCATGATTCCTTGCCTCTGCCTTCCATCTGCATCCACTCTGCTTCCTGGCAAGCCAGTGCGTTGGACGTACTGCGGTCCTAGGTTGTTTGCTTTTAAAGCCTCTAAAAACTCATGCTGTGTTTCAGAACAGAGCAGGACACTGCCAAGCACATGGTGTTATCACCTTGTTTTCTCTGAGATGTCTCTGCATCTCCCCTGTGTGACAGTGAAAGGTGTTGCTGCCCTCTGTGCTTTAGGAAATCCAGTCTAGCCCAAGAGATGCTGAGGGCAGAGTGTGGATAAAATATTGTAGATCATCTTTTCCTCCCTTTAYCCACAAAGCCTGCCTGAGTTGGAGCCTGCTTTGTTTACTGCTTTGTTCTTGTCTGGGATATCACAGCTGTGCTTGCTGTGGTTTGTCCTCTGCTTCCCTTGGCAGGGTGAGAGGGGTGTAAGACCCGAGGCAGAGCCTTGGATACGGGTGGGAGTACCGAGGTGCTGCTGTGCAGAGTCCCCTGGTGCAGGTGTGGCTGGCAGGGCATGGCAGAGCTGCTGCTCCCATGCCAGTGTGCATGCTGGAGCTGTTGGGAAGCATGAGGTGGATTGCAGCCCCACCAGTGCCTCCAGTGAGAGCAAAGCTGCTCCAGGAGCTGAGCATCCCACGCCCCTTTGGRCAGCCCTGTGGTGCCCACCCTGCCTGGCCCAGCTGCAGGTGCCACTCTGGCGTGGCCGGGCTGATGGCAGAGCTGACATTYGGCCACCTGCAGTTCCCTGGGATGAATCCGGTCCAAGCTCCCSAGAAACCCTCTTGCCTTTGAGTGCYGCTTTCCCTTTGATGGYGCCCGGGCGCTCTGGAGGGCTCTGCCATCCGGCGGGTTGTTAGCATGCACGGGCGTGCCTTGCCTGCCTCTCAGCAATCCCCTTTTCCCAGAGCTGCAGCCACAGGATTCACTGTTTCGTGCCCGTTTCCCCAAGATCCGTGTGGCGGCCGAGTGCCGCAGCCGTGTGCCCCGAAGCTCGGCGGTGTGGAGCGCTTTGTTGTGCCCTCGGCCTTCTGCAAACACCCAGAGTTTCCCGGGCTGACAGGACCCAGCTGCTGTGCACACACATCTGTGGGTCCCCACTGGACCCTCACCCTGGTTCTGACCCGTGATCCAGCAGGGAGAGGTGCTGTGCTGTGCTGTGCTCGGGACTGTGGTTGGAATGACACCTGGAAACAACACCCTTGGAGACTGTGCCAGGGTGCACAGGGTCCCTTCGTCGCTGTGCCCCTGAAATGGAACTGTTCATGCAGGGGACGGTGAGAGGCCTTTTGAAGGCTGTTTGCAGATTACTCATGGCAGGGAAGGGTAACAGTTATGCAAAGGTTATGCCACCAAGGGAAAYGTGTTATTTAGCTGTGTGATTGCCACTGAAATCCATTGCCCTTCTGGCTAAACCTCCCCAAGCTCTTTGAAAGTGTCTGGCATGTGTTCCCTGAGTGTGACACAGCGGTGTATAGGTCAGCAGAGGAAATTAGCCTGGATTGTGCTGTGGCTGAGGGAAGCCTTTTCCTGACATGGTGAATCACCAGGAGCAGCTCACAGCCTGGCTGGCTCACTGCAGCTTGTCCTGGTGTGTCACCTCTGTGTACCTGCTCACAGCCTGGCTGGTGGCTCTGGTGTGTCCCCTCTGTGTACCTGCTCACAGCCTGGCTGGCTCTGGTGTGTCCCCTCTGTGTACCTGCTCACAGCCTGGCTGGTTTGTGTCCTCTGCTGGCTGCCTGGCTGTTCCTGCTCCCTGTCCCTTTGCAGCCAGGGTGCTGCCAGGCCTCTGGCTCAGCATCCTCAGCAGTACAGTGCTTTTCTGTAGCCTTATGAAACGCAAAGAGATGCTTGCCAGCCTCCTTGGCTTTGCTTTTAATGTGTTTTKTCTCCTTGCAGCCATTAAAACTAAAAGTCACCTGTTATGCAAATGGATTTTCCCTATATTAATGCTTTCAGGGGCTCTAGGCCACTTCTTATTGTGGTGTGTATGTACATTGTTAGGAAGTGGAGCTGGACTGTGAATTTACAATAGGAAATGCCTGAAGTTTAAGCATTTGCATTTTTCCTGTGGGTCAGGAAGGTCCCAGTCGTAGTTGAGGAGCAAGTTTCCAAGGGGGMTGGTAGGAATCATCACAATCCTCCCCAGGTGTCTGTGCAGCAGGCAACAAGGGATCACTCCGGTTTGGGTGAAGTGTCCTCCTGATTGTATTGGGATGGGATGGGATCAATGGATTTCATCTGAGTCAGAGCACAGGCAGCAGCACAGAGTCAGTATTTGGGTGCAGCAGCTGCAGGTGGTCGATGCTCCTCTCTGGGAGCCTGTCCTGGATCCAGTGGGGTACAGGTGAGTCCCTCATCCCAAGGGTGCCTCCACAGCTGCCAAAGAAGGGTGTGAGTTCACTGCCCTGGTCTACACTTATGCTTCTTCCAGAATCTCTGCAATTTTCTTGGTGAGAAGCATCATGCAGTGGGAGATTCTTGTYGATGATGTGACCCTGCTCCATATCCAGCCCTGCCAAGAGTAGGCAGAGGCTGTACAAAATGTGTGCCATGTCTTGGTTCCTCAGGGGTCAGCCCTTCACACAAAGGGCCTTTCCTTGAGGATATGAATACTATTTCATTGTTTTTCCATCTTGGAAGGCAGGACAGCAGGAGGGGGATGCWGCAGAAGGATGATGAGGTGGGTGATAGTTGATGTAAAAGTGGAAAGTATTAAATAAGGCATTAATGATGAGAGAACATCTCTGGGGTGCTCTTTTTCTGTCTCCAGCTGTATCTGTAACATCAGCAATGCAGGCACCACTCTGACAAGCCGACTTTTGATGACACAGGATTTTGCTGTAGAAAACAGAGCTAGGAGGGGTTGCAAGAGGAGAAATAGTTTAAAAGCCCCTGTACAGTGCTGTGTCATGGTCCCCTTCCTGCCAGCTGGCCTGTCCACCCTCAGCTTTGTGCTGGCAGGTGGCAAATGTGAAACCAGGGCTGCCTTTCCTCCTGCTCTGGCAGAAGCTCTAGAGGAGCASCACAGCACAGTTCTGGGCTGCTCAGGGACAGAGAGGCTGGAGGCACTGCTTCTTAATGCTTCTCATTTGTTGTCTGGTCAATTTAGCCTCTTTCAGAGTAATGAAGTTGTAAGTGTATCCTCTGGACTTGATTGAAAGAYTAGTTTGCTGTTGTAAGGTATAATCCCACTTAAAAGACTCTCTCATTTGAAAAGATAATCTTATTTTAAGACTCTTGATATTACCAAGGCAATGCTTCCATTTAGGGAGGAAAGGGAGGAAAGGAATATAATTGGGATAAAAAAGAAAATGAAAAAAGAGCCTAGTAGTATGTTCATAAAACAGATGGTCCTTTCTCTAGCCACATGTAAAATAGAGTCCTGCCTGTGTGGGGATTTACATGCAATTAAGCTGCCCTTGGAGCTTCCTCTGATGTTCTCTAAAGGAGGAAGATAATGACATGTGTGTGCCATTCTCCCTCTTGTAAAGGCCTGGAGGTCTCATGGTGTGCACACATCCATGTCCTGGCATTTCTGGTGTTGCAGCAGATATTCAGCTTGGAAAAGGGACTGAGTAGGAAAAGCCCTGCACTCTTGAGATGACCCACCACCCGGGTAAATGACCCGCTTGGAYTGAACTGCAGCATCCCAGGCACAACTGCAGAGTGGGAAACAAAACAGGTGGTGCCTGCTAAAACAGCAGAGCGAGATCCATGGTTGGATCTGGCCAGGGCAGCTGAGGGAATGAGGGATAGGTTTTGCTCACCACTGACATGGGTGAGGGAGGGCTGTGTGGRTGATGGCTGGGCTGTGTTGGGTAGYCTGATCATCCCTTGGGGCATGGTCAGGATGGGGACAGCCCCCAGTGGTTCACCTAGAGTGAGGTGAAGGTCAGGAARCCATAATAAATACTTCATGGTGGGGGTTTGTTCCAGCTGGAAAAAGAAAGGGACAAAGAATGGGGAAGAACAAGAGGGATGTGGGTGGAGACCATAGCAAAAGCCTACCTCTGTAAAAGGTTTAGCTGCCCATTGTGTATTCTCTACCCAGGCAGGGCAAGAAACAACTCATCTACACTTGATGGCTGTTGTTCAAGTTACCTGAAGAACCCTTTTGGGAAGAAAAATTTGTCAGGGATCCRCCAAAATCAAACCACCCTGTTTTCATATCCAGCTTTCTCTTGTCATGTGAGGGAGGTGAAGGGGTTCCTCCTTCCTCTCTGCTTTTCCTTTCTCCAGCAGACAGCAATGAATGCTTTTTCCATGTCAGCACAGAAAGCATGTAAAAGTTTGCATATATAAAAGACAGTAAAAACTTAAACCATCACGGAGAGGAACTATTCTTTCACTTCTGTATGGAAGTCAGGCTCTGTTCTGATTGATCCTTTAAAGTCAAGTGATTGTGGTAGGAGGCTGCCAGAGGGGTGTGAAAGAAGCTGCCATTGATGATGTCCCAGACAGCATTGTCACCTGCCCTGGGGCTGTAGCCATGTCCAGTGGCCACTGTCACTGAGGAGCTGGGACTCTCCAGCAGGCTCTGGAGAGAGCATGCAGGGGTCTGGAGGGAGGCTTCATTGTTAGTGTGGTCTGGGGCTCAGCTTGTGGAGAGGAGCACCACAGCACTATCCCACCTTTGGGACAGACTTTCCCAGCAGCCTTGTGCGGTCAAGCTCCACAGAGCTGGCCTCATCCCCATCATCATTTGGAAACTAATAAGTGTGAGGCATCCAGATGGCAGGAATGATGTGTGTACTGTAGCAAAGCTAATGCTAACGCCCGGTGATAATGCAGTGTTCCTTGGGTATCGGTAGCAATGTTCTGTTCTAAAATGGTAATAAAGGGCACATTTGCTTATTAGTAATGAATGTCAAGCCATTCACCATCATGAAAATACCCTATTTCCATGACTTTGATAAGTAGCTGCTGAAGCTCATGAATTTTTAACAGTAGTCCTATATTTAGGGGCTTTCAGTTTCTGAGTGAGATGAAAGGCTCTTCGGAGATGGGGTTCTGGAAGCGCCTTGTCTTCTGCAACCGCTGGTACCTATTTAAAGCCAGTGTTGGCTTTCTGATGTATGAATAGTATGTTGACATTGATTGATGTGATTTTTATGCTGGAGATTGGGCTGTAAGCCTGCCTGTCACCGTAAAGCAAAATGCATAACTGCAGAGGGACCTGCCGTGTACTTTGCCTCATCTGCATGTGCTGCGTGTTCACTTTTCCCCACAGTCACAGAATAAACTGARCTGTGTCGGTTCTGCTGTTTTGTGTAGAAACCAGCTAGGAGAAAAACAGAAAAGCAAAACTGAAATCTGTCAGTGGGACCCCAGAGGAAAGGGCTCTGCYGTGTCACACAGGATGGGCCTTGGCCCTCTGTCCTGTGTGGGCTCCTGGGAGCTCAGAGCAGAGCCTGTGCATGGGTTTCCCAAGGATCTGGACTCTGACAGTGTTTGCTTTCTGGCTCAGTCCCCTAAGCAGCCCTGAGCTTCTCCATCAGAGACATTCTTCTGGACTAAAAGCATGAGGGAAAAGTGGCACTATGTAGGGAATTACAAAGGAGACAAAAATACCTCGAGCTTCCTGTGAAATTCAGAAGTAGAGATGGGGGAACACAAAGCGTGCGCTCTGTCAGGGCTCTGGTGGTGAGCCAGAACCCCCAGTTTCACTGGCCTCAGCCCTCAGCACTGTTTCCAAAGGGTGCTGTGACAGCCTTGCTGCTGGAGTCACTTTGCAGCAGATTGGAGTCAATTAGAGATCCTTAGTCAGTGCTAATTGCTGGAAAGCTGTTCGTGTTGACAGGGTTGTGGTGGTTCCCATCCATGGATGATCTTGCTTGTTGCATCCTCTTCTTTCCACAGCATCTCCAGTTCCCAGCTGGCTCTTCCCAGCAGAATTGGTGTGCAGTTGCCCTGACTCCTTTTAGAAAGAATGTGATTCATACCATTTCTTGGGGCAGCATTCATCTGAGTCTTCTCTGAGATGGTCGTYGGCAAATGCATGATGAATGCATGTAGCACTGAGAAAATTGGTGAAATTCAGGCTGGAGTGAGGGAATTGCTGGTGGCTGGATAATTAGYAGGCTGAGAAACCTCCCAGCTGAGCCTGGACAAGATGAACTTCACGGTGTAGTAGCTGAAAAAATGGATTAAATAATGCCCAGACCATTAGCAGCTAACTCTGAGGACCTGTCAGGTGTGCAGGTGGTGTGAGCTGAGGGTCCAAGGCACACTTGGAGGAGCAAAAATCCCAAGAAACTGAAAAAGGGGCTCGAGTAGATGTGATGATGTTCAAAGGGCACAAGTAAGTGCTCTGTGCTGTGAGATTCAGCCAGGCAGAGAGCTGACTGCAGCTGTCTTCCACAAGAGCTGGCCTTAGAGCTGATCCCAAGCCAAGCTCAAGCCATCAATGTTGAGATGCCTTGGAAAAGGCTAACTATCATTCTGAGAGCTGTGCTGCTTTGTCACCTGAAAATCCCTCCCATGCTAATGTTTACATCCCCCAGAATTCCCTTTTAATGTAGTTTCATAGCTCTATCAAAGTAAAGGATTGCTCTAATTTCCCTTTTATAGATGCTTTAGTGAGGTGTAGCGTTTTAACTTTGCAGTCTTGGAATGGAAATTTTTCCTGCCAGCTTTATATGCAGAGAGCAAAATGATGGGTGTCTGAAGTATGGAACTGTCTCTGATTTGCTAAACATTATTTAGCTAAGATATAAATGCCTGAGCACTTTAAGCACCTTGTGTTGGGACGGAAATGGGAAAGGATGTCTTTGCTTCTGTTGTGGCTGAGAGGGGAAGGGACCAGATCCTCTGTGTGTCAGGAGTGTAAGCTTAAATGGAAAATCCTGACATGCTCTGGGGTCCCATTCTGTGCTCCCCAGTGTGAGGACAGGGGCTCCTGTCATGGCTTGGCTGTCCTGCCTCGCCAGCCAACTCTTTACCTCTAGAGGAGACAGGCCACATGGCCTCATTACCCCAGAATTAACCTCCAAATAATGGTAAACACTGATTATACCAAAGTAAGAAAATAGTTAATGGGATGCCTAATGTAAAATAACAAAGAGATTGTAATAGCTTTGAGCATTTATACGTTTGAGGGAGCTTAAAGCGTATTAGAGCTGCTCCGCAGATGAGCCTGGACAGTTTAAAAGTTGAAATTCATTTGCAGGCAGTAAATCCCTGCCCTGATGGCATGTGAGAGGCAGAGCCCATGACAGCCTCCAGGCTTGGARGTGGCCTGGAGCAGAGCCCGCTTGGGCAGGAGGGCAGTGCTGAGTTGGGGGCTGGACTCCATGACTTTTGAGGGCTTTTCCAGCCTAAAGAGTTCTGTGACTCTGTGATCTCTGTCCACCTCAATCTCTGTCCTGCTTGCACCCTCCTCTGGCCCCAGGTGCTGTCTCTGTGCCACATTCCAGGTGCTCACAATGGCATCTCCCTGCTGAGCAAGGCTGGCTTTGGCTGATCCACACTGAGGCTGCTTCTGTTCCTGGACCACGTGTTTAAGCCACAACTTTTAACACATTTTCAGCAAAATCCAAAGGTTTGATTCTTTGCAGGATGATTTGGGGTTTTTTTTGTATGCTTCAATCCAGGTTCCCAGCCACCCTGGTAATGGGGCTAAGACTGAAGCAGCCAGGGAATTTGCTCCCCTCCTTTGAACTCATGACATTCCTGTCAATGCTGAGAGATTAAAAAGTACCTCCCTTTCTTCCCCAAGGAAAGAAGAGAGGTGACAGAAGCATCTTTTCCTTTCCAGGTGGCTTTATAAAAGTGCTTCTTGTAAAGTTGCCTTTTTTGGTTAGTCTGCCCATGGATATGAGCATAATATAAATATTTGTTCCCCAAAATAAAGCTAATGAAAGAGGGACTGTATTCTATTCCAAATCAAAAGGAGTCCGGGAACTCCAGAATAGCTGTAATTAAGCCACTAAGTTATTAGGACTTTCTGGCAGTTCATGTGAGGACAGGAGCCAGCCAGGGACTTGTTCTTTTCTTGCTGTGGTTTTGCTAAGAACCTTCCTCGTGCCAGCTCTTTCTGACCAGAGTGTGTGGCTGGTAATGGATCACTTTACAGAAGCATTGYGTTTGTCAAGGGAAACATCTTGATCCAACACCAGCTGTGCTTAGGTCTGTAAAACTTGTGACTCTGGCAGTTCTGCTGACACCTCCCTGCCTTCCTTTTACAGGGAGGAATTGCTGTTCAGGATGGGGCATGGGGTTGCAGAGCGGAACAAAATCTATCACAGAATCCCAGAAGGGTTTGGGTTGGAAGGGACCTTAAAGCCCATCYRGTGYCMCCCCCTGCCATGGGACACCTTCCACTATCCCAGGTTGTGCTAAACTCCATCCAACCTGGCCTTGGACACTTCCAGGGGTGGGACAGCTGCAGCTTCTCYGGATAGCCTGTTCCAGGGCCTGGCCACCCTCACAGGGAAGAATTTCTTCCTAATATCCAGTCTRCCTCGCCCTCAGTCAGTTTAAGCATGCATATATATTTTTAAGCAGCTTAACTGTAGCACGGTCAAGTGAAACAYGGGAGTATAAAAGCTCAAAGATCCTGGGAAACAATTGCCAGATTCTTGCTGTGACAGAAATTAGTTCTTGTACTGAACAAAGGAAAGCATAACCTTCTCTTTAAAAGTCACTTGCTGCTGTTATTTGACTTAAGCTCTCTCTGAACCATATGCTGTTGCACATTATTTATTATTTCTGATTTCTCCCCCATTTATGTTGAGATATATTTGCTTGTTGTCCTTGGATCTCGATGCGCCTCTGACCTTGCAAGTGACTCATTTGTGCTGAAGCCAAGGCAGACCCTTTTTGACTTCACAAGGGCTCTGCTGATGTGCAGGGGTTTATTCCTTCAAGACTTTACTTCCTGCAGTGGAGAAAGGCATTGGGAAAGTGTGTGTACACCAGGCTTAGAGAAAGAGCCCCATGATGGAGCAGGACTTGAGTCTGGGGTCACAGTGCCAGGCAACACACAGTCAGGAGAATCTAAAGAAAAGGGGGACTGTGCAATATGGGGTGTGCAGGGCTGGGCACTTCACATGCCAATYTCGGTGCAATTCTGAGCATATGAAACTCTGGAGAGGTGGCAGACAGTGGGATGTGCATGAAATGACAAGCAGCTCAGCTGTTAGGGATGCCCAGAGAAGCACRCGTGTTGTAGCTGTGTGCATGTTTACACTCAGCTAAAACTGCCCTGCAGTCCAAACCACAAGCCTGGCCTGAGCTGCCCTTCCTAGAATTGGTGCTGTGAGGCAGGAGCGGGGCTTCCCGGGAGCTGCAATGCCGGCTGCTCCGTGGGTGGAGGGCCCTGGAAGCTGCTCTGCTGGGTGCTTTCAAGCAGTGATTTCTCTTGAGTGCTTCCTCCAGAGKAGCAAGGAGTAATGTTTGTTCTCACTTCCCATGCAAACGAGCTGCCAGTTCTGAATTCCCCATGGCGCAGGGGGTTCGCCATCTCATATTCCCATTCCTCCATCTTGTCCCTCCTTTCTTTCCCTCAGCCCATGCATAATTTACTCAATAGAAATGCAGACCCCCATTTTATTCACAGTGTGCCTGCTCTGCCTGGCTCATCCCACCAAGAGGCACCTGTGAGCAGGTACTTGGCCAGGTTCAGTAGCTTCAGCAGGGATGCTCCCACCACTCTGCCTCTTGCTGCTCCTCTGGCAGAGCTGTGTCACCCCAGGGACCACGGACAGAGCTTGGAACAGGCACTGCAAGGTGTGGAACGGTGCCTCTGGGGGTGCTGCCTGATTTACTGTGGGGGCTGTACCCCTGCTTTGCTTCGGCTGCTGCTTTCCTGCAGTGAAGTGGAGACACAAGCGAAACATTAGCAAAACGTTTAATTATTGATGGATCACCATAGTTTGGCTCCCTTTGCATTTTAGATCATGCCACTGCAATGCAAACACCATTTTCACTTGGCAATAAAACATTTAAATATAAAAACATTTATACTCGCCCTCGCTTCAGYGAGAATTTGACTGATCTCATTGATTTTAAAAGCAGCTGAAGATSTTCACAGTCCCTTGCCTACACTGTGTGATTCCCCATGGGAGCAGGGTTTGGTGGGCTTTGTTTGTCCAAGCTGATCTCCAGGCAGTGGGAGCTTTAGGCTGAGCAGATCCAGCAGTCCTGAGCCCTCTCACCTCCTGTGCCTGCAGGTTCACCCAGGTTCACCCCGGCAGGTCCCTGCTCCCTGTGAGGGACAGACAGCAGGGATGCAGGGGCTGCTTGCCTGGGCAGAGCTGGTGCTGTCCAGGGGTGCTGCTGGAGGCCAGGCAATCGAGTGAAACACTCTGCAAGCAGGTGCTGAACATGGGAATGTTGTTCATCCTGAACCCAGCAGCAATCTCGAGCTTGAGTTTAAAATAATGGTTCTGAGTGTATGGAGAAAAAGGTGACCAAGTGCTTTAAAGTTTGGTTTTTGGTTGGTTTTTTTTATGTGTAAAAAGCTGTCAGCATGGATGCAGAAAACATTGTCTTGRTTCACATCTCAAGATCTGCTCCACTAACATCTGTTCCTCATAGGTGACAATAACAGAATTCACAGAGAAAGAGTTCTGGGACAGCATGAGAAAATGAACCAAGGTTGTGAATTTGTGAGTTTTCTGTGCTAGTAATTCATTGGCCAGACTGAACATCTTTCATCTGTTAAAGAAGTGGGAGATTTCCCAAGGGTTCTCTTGTCCCCAGAGTAGATGCACTGGCTGGCAGTATCAAGACTTTTAAAAAATAAGTGGTTGTCACAGCTTTTAAAAGTATTGATCCAGTATGGGGTTGTATTTTTTGAAAAGTAATCCTTTTGGAGAAGTGGGAAAATTAAATAAGAGAGGAAAAGAGAGTAGCTGGGAAGAGGGCTGTGAAAAATACCACCTCCTGAGAAGTGGTGCAGCAGCACCTTCCCTGCACACCTGGCCTGGGCACAGCTGTGCAGAGCAGAGACAGGTTTGTGCTGTGCCAGTAAATTCTCCCAGTGCAGTGTAATGCAGAGCATTCTGTTTCTCACCAAAAGGCAGGGCTTGAACAGGATTCCATTTTAAAGAATTGCACAGTGATTGAGTATAAAACAAGAAGAATTAATTTCAGCTCATTGTATTATAACTAAAATAATTTTTCCTTGGTGAGTATAGATCCAAACTTTTCCTCTGAATCCAGCGATATCCCTGTGATGGCATCTCCAAGAGGAGTGGGCTCCCCATCCTGCACAGCAGCCACTACCTGTCAGAACACATGGAATCAAGTGCAAAAGAGCAYAGCTTCTCACACCTAATGTTCATCTGTTCCTGTAATATTTAGCTCCCTTTCCRAGGCCAATTCCAAGGCTAATAGCCATCTAATTCCAGGTACTTCCAAATGCTAATAGTCCCAATGCTTATTCATAGTTCTCCAAGCTGCCAGTGCAAGGTAGAACTGCCTCCCTGGAAGGAGTGATGTGCTGAGCTGCAGACTCCTGCCCTCAGTTTTCTGGGAATGTGCCCACTGGGAACTGAAAACCGAGGCCCGAGGCAGAGTCCAAGGGCTGGAAACCCCTGCCTGTGCTGGGAATGCGCTGGGAATGCACTGGGAATGCGCTGGGAATGCACTGGGTGCTGGGCTGCTTCCCAAATTGTGCCTAATGCCCACACAGGAGGTGACTGGGGAGGTGCTGATCCCTGTGAAGATTCTGTCTTTCTGCTGCTCTAGGCTGATACCTGCCAAGTCTGCAGAACCAGAGTGGATTATTAGGCAGAAGTCTTTTATTCTTTGAGTTTAGGTTCATTGGCAGGGTGGTTGGGTTTTTTTTCTGTGCAATCAAAATAAACCTGGCAAAATCTGCACCTATTTTCTGTACAAAGGCTGGGGACTCTTTCGAGCGGAATAACAAACTGTCTGAGCTTTTATAACCCTCTAAATAGGGCAGCTGTTGTTGGAGTGGTGTTCCAGCAGCACCCTTTATTTCTTCTCAGAAAGGAGCTCCTGTGTTTTGCAAAGCTCTCCTCTTATCTGTACTCATCTGCACCTGATGCAGCTAATAAAAATGCAGCAGATTTCAAATTTGCATACATTATTTTATAATTGCATGCTTCCAAGTGTAACCCACTGAAAGTGTTTGTGTTCAGACGATGTCGTCGAGGATGTGGTGATGGACATTTTGGATTTTCTCTGAAAATGAGGTGCCGGTGTGGGGTGGGAACCTGCACCTGAGGGAGCACCAGGCATTTCTGCAGTGCACAGGAAGAATTCCCAGCCGCTGGCACTAGAGACAGCTTATGCTATTTTTGTATGCCTTTACCTTAGGTGCACTTCGGGCTCCTTGAACCTCCCAGAGACTCTTGATAAAGGGATTGGATTTTTATCATCTGTCTGTAATGAATATAACATCTCAGAGGCAGCTGCAGGAGGAGGGGAAGCACACACGTGTGTTAGCAAACCACATTGCATATTGCTGCAGGCAGACCTCCCCGTGTTTCCTTTGCTTATGGGGTGGGGAATGGTCAAGAATGTTTCTTAAAGCCATGATGAAAACATTTGGTTTTCACATAATGATGTTTTCCTGAGGAAAGATGAATCCTTTCCACCTSATTTACCTTCATTGTCTCCCAGCTTCCAGTGTGTTTTGTGTTGCTTGTTGGGGTTTTTCTCACTCCTGTCCTTGTGCTGGTACCTCCCTGACTACTTTCTTAGTAGGCTGCACAYCTAAGGGTGTTTCTGGCACTTTTGGCAGCTCTAGAACAGTACATGTGCTGGAGTGGGAAGGGAAGGTAGCCTAGCAGGACTGGTTCTGCCTTGGAAAGAAGTAGTTACAGCTTTCTGGAAGGTGAGTCCTGTCTGATGATAAAAAGTCACAGGCATCACTGGTTGTCATAAAGGAGAAGGGTTGCTGTGTTCCTCCACTATGGGTATTTTTAAAATGCTGTCTGTACTGCTCCAGTAGCTCTTGCTAGTTTGTTAGGACTCATTATAGCATTTACCAGTCCATAGGAATACAATTAATAGTAGTAACTTGAGCCTTTGGGCCAAAGAGTGTAYGTGAAAAAGTGTTTTCCTCCTCAGGTGCAGTGCCTGGGTAGAGCTGTTGCTTGCACAAGGAACAAATTTAAAATGTAGCTCAATTTTGCTCAGTTATTGCTTCAGAGGCAGTGAAACTGGGAGAGTGAGCTGGATTGTTTYCCCATTTAATCATCTGTGCAATTGCTAATTAACTTCCTATTGCTGGAGCTTTATTAATGCTAAAGATGTGAAAGGCAGGAAGAATGCAGTTTGATTTTTTCCAGCTGATGGCTGAAAGTGAAGAACTGACCATTAGCAGAAGGCTGTTGTTTCAAAATCTGGAATTACTGAGAAGCACTTGAATGTTAGAGCATCGTCTTCACGCTGGCTTTTTGGTTTATAACCCAAAGCCATTCCTGCAGCCTAATTGGCAGGCTGTCCCTAAGTGCTTTATAATCCAATTAACATCCAGAGCAGTAATAAAGCATTTGAGCAAACGGAGGGAATTTATCTATCAGTGCCTCGCAACAGTGTRTTTGCAGCAAAGGCTGTGAGGTGCCTGTGTGCTCCTCTGGATGGTTGTATGGATTGCTGGGCAGTGGGAATGGAGCTGCCAACCCCCTCAGGAGATATTGTACCTGCTCTGTGCAGATCTGAGCGCTTCRCTTCCCTCGAGGAAAGAGCCGTGCTGTTCTCTAGGGGAGTGTCTGTGTCCCCCTGTGTATCTGAGGGTCACGGTGTGGTGCTGGCCACAGAAGCAAATTGCACAGTAAATATTTGGGGAGAGGCGATGCTCGAGGACAAGGTAAGCTGAGGCACAAGGAGGTGAGGTAGAGCCTTGTGTTTGGGTACTGCAGGGCTGGGCTGGGCAGCCTCTGGCGGTGTTACTGAGCACACGKGGGGTGGGTGTGAGTAGCTGATTAAACATCTGAGCTTTCTTTCCCCCCTTTCCCGCTTTTTGCAGCTCTCCATGAATTCCCCAATGACATCTTCACGAATGAGGACAGGAGACATGGAGCTGTGGTCCTGCACGTCCTCTGTGTAAGTGWTGTGACTTTGCCTTTCTTCTCCTGCTGCCATGGACAGGGCCCGGTGTGCTCCAGAGTTCTGACTGAAGCTATTTTCTCTTCAGTGCATTTTCATCTCCTGTGCRGATTGTGGAGTCAGGGATGTGATAGTTTTTGTTCTTGGGATCTTCTGATAAAAAGGAGTCATCTTGATAATAGAAGGATAGTTTAAACTTGTTTCCTGTTTACATTCCTTCTGTAAACTCTGTTAACATGTCAGTCCATAAGAAAGGGAAAGTTGTCTCTGAAAATGGAACMGTTTGGCATCTTTAAGATGAAAACTAAATGTCAGAGAGCTAAAAGATACAAGATTTCTGCTACAAGTAACTCTGGAACACTCTGCAATGCATGGGATAGTATTATTGACATAGAAATATCTGTGGGATTACATGGATTGGAAAGTTTGCTTTATCAGCTCTATGYGTTACATTAGAGGCATTCTTAAGCCACCAAGAAAATACCCACTTCTAATAATGTTTGAAAGCTTTTAATAATTTTTAGTCAGCTTCAATGGTCAGTCATCATTAGCTGTGAGAAATGATTCATGATTTCTTTTAGACTATAAATTAGATTGTATTGTGTATTTTAATATGAGCTCTCTGTGTTAGGATTTTGTTTTGGCTAAACGGCTGCAAAAATTTGTTGAGTAACGTTGCTRTTGACTGTGCCTGGCAAGTTCAACAATCCCAAGTTTCCATGGGAACATGAGCTTTGAGATGTTTTGGAAAACTGAGCACTGGACCCGAGCTGGATGTTTTATCACCCACAAGAATACTCCTAAAAATTCATGTATGAATTCAGTTCTGAATGCGCTGAATATGCCTTTAACATGTACCAAAATGGAGACTGGAGGACTGAAATTTTAGATGAACTGTCTGCTTCGGAATAGAAAGAAAAATCTGGTTTTCATAAAAAGTAGAAAAGCATCTTCTATCCCAGCAGAAATGTGCTTAGTTTCTTCTCTTCTAGAAAGCAGCAGGGCAGCTCCCTCGATCCAGAGGTGCTCCATCATTCTCTGTAGCARTTTTGTTGACTTAGGAAAATTTACTGACTGCTCTTTGTCTTATGGTCCCTGAGGTGGAGGAACTGGCTGGATTCAGCCTCTCTGGCACTGGGGTAACTGGGGACAACCTCTTGTCAAAGGAAAAAGTGATACTTAGAGAAAACAGACAACAGTCAGCATTTAGCAAMCTGCCTCTAGCCTGGATTGGAAGGGGTGTTCATCATATTGGGGTGATCAACCTCTAGTTCTCTTTTTTACCTCCCAGAAATGTGTGATGAAATTACAGCATAAGCAGAAGTGCACTTTTTTTGTGAAAAAAGGATGCAGACGCGGAGTTTCATTGTCTCCACTGAGGTTTCTTCATGGGTTTGAGGAAATCAGCCTGTAAAATGGGCTATTTAATGGTAGGGAGAACAATACAATGATGATTAGAGGTCATCATCATACTTGTTGTGTTACTGACCTCCCCTTGAACATTCTATTCATTTCAGTAAAAATGTTGTTCTCTCTTCTCTGCCCCTTTGCCCATACTTTCATGTTTATTTCTGAAAGACATCAAGGCAAAGCTGGTTTACCAGAAGCCAGAAAAATGGGACAAAAGCTATCACTGAGACCTTGGGGGGAATGCAGGAGGCTTCCTAGGGCATCTTCTCCCTATTGTTCAATAAAAGTGAAAAAAGACCCCAACAAATCTTCACAGTAGGGCTGTGTGAATTACTAAACAGGATCTGGGGCTTCAGAAAGACTAAATTAAATCCCTAAACACTTAGAAAATCTCAGAAAAGCTAGGCAGTTCAGCAGTAGTTTTAGGTCTGAACTGACAATCCTTTGAAGGAAAAGTGGGCCACTGAGGACATTACAGGTTTAGAGTCATGGTGTTTAATTTCTCCTGGATAGTTCTTCAGAGCTCATCAGCTGACTGCTTCACTGCCATTCATTATTTCCATGTCCCCTCTGAGGAGAGGCTGTGCTGCTACAGACAGGAACTCCCCGCTAAGTCACTGGTTTGGGATGTTCAGTTTGGAGGGGTCAGGGTCTGGATTTTAAAAGTCTGGTGATGTCCCTGCAGCATGGGAGCTCCCCAGCACCCAAGGGCTTCTTTTTGCAATATTAACATTGTTGTTAGTAGGATCATAGCCTGGACTGGATTGGAAGGAACCTTAGGCATTATCCAGTTCCAACTCCCCTGCCATGGGCAGGGACACCTTCCACTATCCCAGATTGCTCCAAGCCCCATCCAGCCTGGTCTTGGACACTYCTAGGAATGGGGCAGCCAYAACTTCTCTGGGCAACCTATGGTCCCCACCCTCACCGGGAATAATTTCTTCCTAATRTCCCATCTACCCTGCCCTCTRTCAGYRTGAGGCCATTCCCCCTTGTCYTGTCACTCCAGRCCCWTGTCTAAGTCCCTCTCCAGCTCTCTTGCAGTCCCTTTGGGTACTGGAAAGCCGTGTAGTTGTTCTCTCTTGGCCTTTTTGTGGTTTTCAGTTTGTTCCAGYTGATGTCCCAATATGGACTTTCAGCCCTGCCACACTCATGGGCACTGGCACCTGTTAACCTCCTGAGACAATGGGGAAATGGATTTGCTGAGAAATTCCCATGGTTTTTGCTCACAGCTGAGAATGGGGGGTATTGGTTTTCTGTCTTATCCTGGTGTTTTGACAGCRCAGTGTTGCTTCCCCTTTTCCCAGCTTGCTCCAGCAAATCTGGGGTGCGGTGTCAGGATATGTTGGGCTGGCAGCGTGAGGACCCCGTGCATGGCTGGAGTCAAGCCTGTCCCTGGGCAGGGCTGGTCCCTCCCCACCGAGCAGGGTGGAGGAGCAGTGTCTGTGCTCAGCCATCCCTCCTGCTCCTGCCTTGCCGCTGCTTCCTGTAGCCATGGGAACGGGGTGCTYTAACAGGCACCTGCCTCCCTCCTGCGAGGCGCTCAGGAAATGTAGGTCGCCCTGGATRTATCCTGTCTTTATCTATTTCTGCGTCGGGTCAGTACCCAGACACATCTCATTTCTGCAGCAYGGAGCCATCTCGTTAAGGGGATGATTTTTCTGGTGTCCTGGCCATCCGTGCTGCTGCTGTGTGAGCACTGYTGGGCACGTCGTGTACACAGGCCTGATTAAACCTGGGCTCTGTGGCTTCCTGCTTTGGCTTGGGCTTTTTAATTTCTCTCCAACATTTTAGGTGGGTTTGTAATGCAGTCCGGGCTGAGGAAAGCCCTGAGCTTGGTTGATGCGGTTCCAGGGGTAGCCCCTTGCTAGTTCTGCTTCCCCTGGGGCAGGGGATATGTGGGGCAGCAGGGACAGTCACCTCAGCCTTTACCAGCAGGGAAAAGCAGGGTTGTGGGGATTGTTACTTCTACAGCAGCTCTCTTGTGAAAAGCTTCTTTAGCTCAGTAAAGCAAGTTTGAGTATGAGGACTGCCCTGAGAAGCTCAAAGGACTGCTGGACAAACAAGAAAAATTACCATTTCTGTCCTGTGCAGTGGAACAGGTGTTTTGAGTAAGATGCTTAATCGCCTTTGATGCAGAGATTGATTCTCTGATGCTCGTYTGTTAGAATCATCATTTTAAAATGAGTCCTAATGTGGTACTTAATCTGGCATTTATAATCTTTTTATAAAGGGCCATTGCATTTTTATACTTTTTTAATGCCCTTTTGGGGAGGAGGAGTGAGTGTCTTTTAGGTGTTTTGCCTGGCCAAAGACTCCCATATCATCACTTGSAGCTGAGCACAATCCAGTGATGCTGGGGCTGAGCCTTACTTGGTGTGTATGTCTTTCACAGGCCATTGCCATTGCACAGGCCATTTTCCATGGCCCCCAACCACTTCCTTTATTCCAAGTGGCAATCACGGGTGGAACAGGCTTCAGTCCATGCTTCCCTGCTCCTTTCCAGACCTGCTGCTCTCATGGTGCCTGTGAGGACAGGGGTGTGAGTGCTGAAGGAAAAATCCATGGGACTCCTTGGTGGAATCTCAGCATAACTTAGATGGAAGATGATACCACTTTGTCAGCTGCTGAGTGTCTCAGCCTGGCCTGTCCTAATGCTGCTGCCTTCCTCCCKCTTGCATAAAGTAGCCCCCACTGGTCTTTGGGCTCCATTTTGAGTCTGGTATGACATGTAATTAAATGTTTTGGTTGTATTCCTGCTGGCCCAAACTCTAAACATTGCTTTAAAAAGCAAACAAACAAGAAATGCCCCACCAAAAAACCACTAAGATCTTCCAAGGAAGTAACAGTTACTATCCTCATGTGTTCACTGACTGTGGGTAGCACCCAGTGTTTAGGGTGAGCAAGGCTGGCGTTTGGCCAGATGCTCCTTACATTCTGACACTTTACAATTTATCCTTAATTGCGTTTGAGCAAAATTAGGGAAGACTCACAGCCAAAACCAGATTTATGACAGCAATGAGGTCATTAAAGTAAATGCTGGAGCATAGGTATCAGTGCAGGTTCAGCCTGGTCAGTGCTCTCAGCCCAGTGTTAGTGCTCATCCTGGGGAATGCAGCAGTTTTGGCTCTGTGCTTCCAGCTGCTGCTGCTGCAGCAGGGTGCCAGTCCCCACTCCTCCAGGGGTATGAGCAAGAACCTGGGGTGGCAGTTCCTCTGCATTTGTTTTTCTGTTCCTTACTCATTTTAGTCCCTTTTTTTACCTTTCTATTTGTACCTGATCCTACTAATGACAAAGCATGGGTGGACAAAAGAAAATCCCCTTGTTGCCCTTGAAGGTTGTTGATGTGCCCTCTAAAGAAAATGACACCATGAGATTCCACTTAAATACCTGCCCAAGGGTACCGGGATATGGAGATGCTTTGGCAGTCTTGTGTGCAGTGGAAGCAACTCAAACCATCCCCTGAGATCATTTGAATGTATGCATAAAAATTCATAGAAGGAATTTCCTAAACTGAAAAACTGGTGAGTCTCTAGCCCCTGGTGTCCCTCTGGCTGTGCCATGGAGCTTGGCATCACCTGAGGCCACCTAAAGACAGCGCAGCGCGTGTGTGCCACGTGTGGGGGCAGCTGGGGTGAGCTGCTTGGGCTGCTGTGGGTGCCTGTCTCCCCTTGGCCCCCATTTCCTTGCCTGCCTCCAGGAGGTGCAGGAAGCCCAGCAGCCACGTGGAGCCCTGTGCTCCGTGAGTGTGGATCATGTCAGACTGAAAGGACACACTCGCTTTACAGGGATGATGATGATCATGGACAGGTTAGCTTTCTTAAAAGGCATTACTGTATGTTTAGGCAGGACAGCATGCAGAGGGCATGACCCACTGCAGATTAATATGATTAGCAGATCAAAAATCCAGGCTGAAGCTGGGCACCCAGTATCAGTTGTATTTCAATGGAATCTGGCCATATAACTCTCCGGGGCCGTTTCTGATCCTTGTTCCTGTGATGCACGATGCCTGTGAGCCATTTGCTTCCTTCATCTCTGTTCATCCAGTTGGTATTGTGTCAGCAGCTGGTGCTCCTTTTGCAAGAATCAGGTTCTTTGCTACACCCCACAGAGCTGGAGACCTGGAATTTTGCCTATGCTTGTGGTTCTCAGAGCTATTTTGCAGTGTAAGATTTTCARAAATCCTAAGCTGCACTTACTCATGTTTATGAGGAGTGACAAAGAAGTACAGAAACTGTCCAAGCGATATTCTAGTGTGTATTCCTCGAGATTGTGTCAAAATCGTTTGTTATGATGAAATTCCCATCTCTAATCCTAAAAAAATATGCATGAATTATTTTTGTGCTTGAAAAGTTCTCATGGCTGAGACATAATTACTGGCTTTTGTGGCAAAGCTGTAATTCTGGCAAATTAGAATCTCTGTTTTTGATGGGGTTGGGGGATTTAAATCTGTTCCTGGAAAATCAGAGCAAGAACAAAAAACCTGGAGGCCACTTTTATTGCTGCTTTCTCTCCAGAAAAAATACKCTGGTCTCCCATCACCTCAGCTTCTGCAGGACTTGAACTATAAGCAAAGCTGGAGGATCTGTTGGTGATGGTCTTGTAACTGTGATTAAGGATTAAGACACTGTTTTTCTACAAACACTGGCCACTTCTCTCAGCTGTAGTTACTCAGCTGCGCTGCTTGTAGAAGTAACCGTGGTGGTTCTTGGCAGGTGTCACAAAAAAGGTGGAGCTGTCTTTGAATGTCCCAGCAAGTCCCCTGTGCTTGGACAGGGCTGGTTTGTGCTCAGCTGCTGGTGCCTGAGACCAACCTCTGTCTGCATGCCCAGAATTTAGGCAGCTCTGAGATGTGTGTATGTGCTTTGACAGGAGCTTGCTGGGAATGAGATCCAGAATGACAGGGCAGCCTGGCTGTGTGGCAGAGCTCTGCAGCCCATGTGGGCAGGTTGTTCCCTGCTCCCGTGGGATGTGGTGCTGGGAGCACTGCAGAGCTGGGTGCTGCCTGGCCAGTGGATCCCCTGAGAGTGCAGTCCTGCTTCTCTCCCCCTTCCCAGCTGCTCCATTGGCTTTAAGGCTTTGCTGGGCTCTGCAGGGCTGCTCTGCACCCCACAGTGTGTGCTGCCCTTGCTCCTCTGCCTCTCCATATTCCCAGCTCTGTTCYTTTCTCTCAGGTCTGTTTGTGTGGGCAGGTGCAGGAGCAGCCTGTGTGGCCTTGGATGTGTCCATACCTGAAAACCTGAGTGGGCTGAGGGCTGGACTTAGCCTGGCTGTGGAGGTTCAGCCTGGCTCAGAGGGTTGTGGGGGTGTGCTCTGCTGGTACCTGGCRTGCTTTTCCCTTGGTTTTCCCCTGTGCAAATGGGCATTTTCCTATCCAGTGGCAGTATGTGTGTTGAGGTAGGGTTTGAGCTCCTTCCCTGTAGGCAGTATGGGTCAGGTTACCCTCCAGGGCTTTGCTGCATGGGTATGAGCCACACTGTGCCCTTTGCCTCTCAGGGCAGAGACCAGGCCCAAGCACATTCTGTTTAATAGCACAGAAACATGGATTAAATGCTTCTTGTGTGAAATCAAAGAGCTGATTGGTTCGGTGTCCTTTCAAGTCTTGTATTGCCCCTTCATTTCATTTGTTTCTATGTGAAGTTCAGCAAGATTTACCACTGGAACCCAGGTGACATGGCTGGGCACTTCTGTCGCAGAAAACAAGTTCCCTTTTTTCAAAACACTGGATTTCAAAAATGACTCCTCCAGGGTTTAGATTTTCACAGAACAGAATGATAAAAAAGCCTTGCACTGCACAATGGGGAAAAAATGGAAAGCAAAAATACTTCAGTGTGGCTTAACAATGTCCAGAGAATTTTAAAAAAAGAAAAGCTGTCTTTACAGTGAACATAAAATGTTGGCAGCTTTTGATGGTTTGTAAGAACTTTTGGATAAATACTTCACGATCTTTTGATTAAATCCCAGACAGCTCTAAGAATTMTTCTTGCAAGAGCATTTTATTTGCTTGAAAAGTCTGTACCAAATCAAACCTGTGATGAGTTGGGCTGCTGCTGTTCAGATCTGTTTGACAGTATCCAGACTCAACCTTTTCTCTTTTCCATTGCAGGCTGTTTATATGTTTTATGCATTGGCAATCGTCTGCGATGACTTCTTCGTCCCTTCGCTGGAAAAAATCTGTGAAGTAAGTCTTAGAAGGTGTTCCTTCCTCGTGTGCTGCTTTTGCAGAACTCTGGGGAGCCTCAGAGCATCTTGATGGTGTATTTGCCATTGTCCTGCAGCGTTCCTCGTACTGCTTGTCTTGTTGCTCAACACAACGTGTGCGTTGACTCAGCTCCACGTTCTCCCTCGCAGTACGTGCTCTTGCAGGTGTTCCGAGCGTTCCCACTCTGGTGGTTGCTGTTGCTTCTTGTTTGTGTGTCTTTGTGGATGTCTCTGCAGAAACACCASGCCCTAGCCGTAGCTGACACAAATTAAAACCTCTGGTGACATACCCCAGTAGAAATCGCRGATCTTGTACCTTGCCCTCGAAGTCATGACTGTCATGCCTTGTACCGTGTGGGTGTAAGTTGTAAAGCAGCAGGGACAGCTAGGTCAGCTGTAAAGAAGCATGTGAACGCTTCCAGCAATTGCAAGGGACTCTGTTTCTCTTTGGTAAGATTGGGATGCTTAAATTTTAGAAGACAAGGAGTACATTTTAGCCTAAATCAGCTCAGACAGCTACAGAGCGAACACAGACCATGTGCCCAAAGTTACTGTGAGCCTTATCTGGTGTCAGTGCCAGGCAGTGAAATGTTTTTGTGTGGAAAATATGGTTTGGTTTGGCAGTGAGAGGTCTTTGTAGAACATGCCTGCCCTATGCCTGGGAACGAGTGTCGCCCGTCCGGGCGTGGGCTGTCCCTGGCCCTGGGAGAGGTGTGAAGGATGGCAAGACAAGTTATTTGTGCTGACAGCTCTGATGGAAGTTGTCTCCAAACTAACCTGGTATTTGCAGTTCAGCACCCTGCTGTGTGGCCCTTYTTTGCATCATCAAGGAAAAAAGCTTGAGTGGCTAGGGACAAACTCCATCGCTTCCCTGCACCTCTGTTTCCTGCACTGCTCAGTAGAAATGTTGATCTTTGTGTCTACAAATGACGGTAGGGAACACTGTGCATGATGGTAMCAGTTTCTAACTTTACTGGTGATAAACTTCATAGTCACAAGCAAGGGGCTCACAGGCTGCAGAAGTCCRTCTTTTATGGTCATTAACTCTCTGMAYATGTAGGATCTGTGTGTTTCCACCTGCCCCAGAACCTGGTTAAACAGGTGCCAGCCTTATGGTGCCTTTTTTTCTTGTGACAGATTCTCAGGTATTTTGTRCAGACATCTGATGTCTAAAAAGCAAACACCTTCCCTGTGTTATTTACTGCAGCATATTGCAAGCCCCTGGGCCCTAGAATGGAGTTTTCACTTGCCCAGGTCTTTGCTTTTTAGTTATTTGYTGTCTTCTCAATAGTACATAACAATTCCTCAGATGCCTTAGTGGTTCTGAGCCATTCTGTTATCCAGCACCATCAATAAGATGATGATAACAATTTTTATTCAATTGTGTGTAAAAGAGAAGGCTTAGCAATTGGACACCAGATCTGGAGTACTTGCATTGAGAATTTACTGTCCAGGAGAAAGGGATTGTCAAAGTGGATCATATAAATGGATCAGACTTTAACTGTTCCATTGCTTCTGCTTGATTCTCTCCCAAAAAGGTCTTTTCTCACCCCACAAGTGATGTTTGGAGGCATTCAAATTTTTTTCATGTATTTTATGCAGCAAGAATTCAGGCCTCCTACCTGAAGCCTTGTTTGGCCTTGAAGATCAGCCAGTAGTTATTCTACATCTACACACAGTTGAARTGCTCTAGTTCTAAAACAAATGTCCTTTTTCTGGCTTAGCTTCACCTAGCCTGGGAAGCAATTGTTGAATGGAATCGACAAGCCATTTGTGCACCCAAACGTGTGTGTTGACATGAGAATTTGCTCCAGAACACTCGCTATGGTAGACATTCACATTCCATATTAGTTCAGATGTATTTACAAAAATACCCTGATTTTAATTTGTCTTCAAAGTCACTTTCTGCWTGCACTTGCCTGGCTGCTCCATTCCTGGTGTTACAGAGCATTTACATGATGTCAGGGGCAAACATTTGTCTGCAAATACATTTTTGCCTCCTACACAGGGTGCTGTTTTCTGCTCTGTTATATCAGCTTAAAATATGATGCATTTCAGTGAATTCTCTAGCAATTGTCCTCAAGGGCACGTACTGTAGCTTTGAATTAAACCATCAGCGCTGCTGGTTTCCTTRACTGGTGTCTTTGCTTTCAAAAGACTGTGAGTTCCAGCAGCTGTTGTAGGATGGATGTCTCCATAGTTTCATGGAGCATCCTGCACAAGAACCTGGCCTTTGGGGATCTACTTCTGATCCTGTGAACTTCTTTCATGATAAAAATAATTTTCCATAAAATATTCCTGTTAAAAATAATTTTCCATAAAGCTGTATTTAATCTGGCTCCACAAGCTTTTATAGCACTCCAGCAATGCTGTGGTCTTCTGCTTCAAAGGCATTCCTGGTGAGAGCACATCCTGTCCTTTCCCCTTGTCTCCATAACTTATGTACAAAGGTTGGTTGTTATCTACGTGTGTGGATAGGGTTAYCCTCCTTTAGGGGCCAGGAATATCCATTGTGGAATCTTCAGAAAAGGCTGGTGTGAAGACATCTGCACTCTTGTTTCTGGCAAAGGCACTTCGGTGAGGATGAAGTAGCAGAGGACCCTGCAGTGCTGTGGGGGAACGGGGGCTGAGGGAGGTTTCCTGTGTCCTGCCAAGCTGGGGGTGCTGCCTCAAAAGCCAGCTCTGCCGGGGAACACCAGCCTGGGGTTCTTCCCTGTGTTCCTGGCTGCCTTTCCTGTTCTCCCACAGTGGCAGCTGCTGCCTTGGTATAGTAGCAGCTGAGGGGTGGTGGCCGTATGGTTCTCAGCAGCCTTGTAGCATCTGCTGAGTAGTAACTGGTGCAGATGGAGCAGTGGGAGTGCAGGCAACATAGAGGGTGTAATTAGCCAAGTAAATCTTTGGAAGCAGCATATGCTGATGAAGTTTTCACAGAACAGTGGGTCCTTTTCCTTGCGGAAGCCCCCATTTTTTAAACAGTCCGTGGGTACTGCTGAGGGGCAGGTATAGGACGTAATGATGTCGTCCAGGAGAAAGGGGCTAAGGAGAGAGTAAATGGCCAAGGCTTAAGTCGTACCAGGGAAGGTGGCTGGGGGTGAAYCAAGGCTGAACCCCCTTTATGGGCTAAAGTGGAAGAGATAAGGTGTGTGCTGCTGGGGTCACRGAGGACACAGCTGTGAGTGACAAAGGTGCCTTCTTGTTGTCTGGAGTGCTGACCTTTCCCTCCTCTCTAAGGTGTCCCTGGCATAACCTGCCCTCTGCCAGGTGATGCTGACTGAAGCAGCCAATGCCCGTGGTGACTTTTCCCCTCTACTTAATATTTGTTAACACAAAACTTTATAGGTATCTGCTCTTGGAAGGCAGTTTAACGTTGGGAGTGGAATTACTTCAGCTGCTCAGTGTGGTAATCAGTGACTCTTTGTTTCTCTGCAGCGCTTGCATCTTAGCGAAGATGTGGCTGGGGCAACTTTCATGGCAGCAGGAAGCTCTGCTCCTGAGCTGTTCACATCTGTCATAGGTAAGTAGCCTGCTGCTGCTGCTTCCCAAAACCTGCACRTTTGCCTGGCTGTTTTCAGAGATGAAACAGGATTGCTGTGTGCCTGCAAAGTTTTTTAAAATCCCTCCTGGACACACAGSGGACTGACTGTGGGGAGTCCTCGCCAGATGAAGTGACTCTGAGCGTGCCATTATCTCCCAGCAGGGATTGGATGTGACCCCACCAAACTATGATCAGTGGGCACTTCACTGTAACTGCCYGTTAGCCAGGCTGCATCTACAGCCTTATCCTCTCCTGTCCACTTCCCTACCCCATCTGCCACATCAGCTCCAGGGCACAGTGGGAAGGGACTTCCTYCAGCCTCCCTGGTTGGTACCCTGGCACACTGTTCATGTCCTCAGCAGCAGGTTCTCTGCCATCACCTCCCCCGTGGTTAGGCTTCCAACACCCATTTTTCCCTGGAAAAGCCAGAGTGGGGAGGACAGGAGCGYTTGAAATGCTTTCTCACAGCAACAAGTTGGTTGGAGCATCACACTACCAAAGCAACTCTCTGCTTAGGGGAAGTGTGATCAAGGGATTCAGCAGTCCCTAAGTGTGCAAAACTGGGAAACTCTTGTGGTGCCCCCACAGACGTGACAGGAGGGGACTGCAGGCAGTGTTACGRTGATGCTGTACCTAAGCACAAGGGCCAAGTGTTCTTGCAGTTTGACTCACCCACGTCTTCATTGGGAGGGGATCATCAGGGCAGCAGCAGGGAGGGTACAGAGTGCTCTCCATCACCAAGCAGAATTAGTTCTCAGCTCAGATTCTTTCTCTAGGAGACGCTTCTCTTTCAGTCACAGTTGCCAGATGCAGAGCATAAGTTAATTCACACAAAGCTGTGTGTTCTGGAGAGAGGTATGATTACACAAACAGAGCCTTAACAGGTGGAAACTTAAATTAGACCAAGTTGAGGTTGTCTTTTGGTTAAGGGTAGGGCAGTAGCAGAGTCAAAATACAGCCAGATTCCTTCAGGTGACTTAGAGAAGCCCTGATGGTCATCAGATCATTTTCCTGCTGTGGTGTAACCCATCAGGTATTGTGTGTCAATTGGCAGGTGAGTGYTCCTGTGTTTCTGAGTAAAGGATAAAGTTGGAAAAAATACATAAACTGCACTGGCCAGATAAATGCTGTTGGAACTTTAAAAGCAAGTGGTGAACTTRAGCAGGCTGACAGCTAGCAGGAGATGGAGTGTTATTTTTAGGCTGCCTTCCTAAGGAAAGGGTTTTGTGCAGCATGATGATGCATGTGTCTGTCAGTTCATCTCCCTCACTGTTAACCTCATTGGCCAATTTTAACCAAATTTGACAGAAGAGCTCTGAAAAAAAACTTGTAACGTAGCCCCATAACTCATCCTGAGAAGCWTCACTCAGCTTGTAAGTATCTGTGGCCAGACAGCTCTAAATCATCTCCAGCTTCTACTGAAGCTTCATCCCTGCTGAAGCCTGTTGGGATGGGGATATGGGAAGCAGCAGAGTACTGGTCAGGGAGTGTTTCGTGGGAGACAATTTCCTGCAGATTTGTGTCCAACCAGCTGTTCCCACAGGCTTGCAGTATTTTATGGTGTGTATTGCCATAATGTTGGGTCATAGGACCAGGAGGTTGGTAACGTAGATGCGTCTAAGGTACTTGGTTTCCATCACACAATCCATCCAGGTTTCCTCAGAAAGCAAGTCTCTGCTCGTTGCCCTATTAAATATGAGAAAAAAGTGACAGGACTAGTACCTGTCTWTGGATTCATTAATGGGGTGTGAAGTTTGCAATTTTATGTGAAAAAAAATCTGCTCTTTCCAATTTACACAGCTTCTCTTGAACTTGTTTTTCAGGTGTTTTTATTACAAAAGGAGACGTGGGCGTTGGAACCATCGTGGGCTCAGCTGTATTCAACATTCTCTGTATTATTGGTGTGTGTGGGCTTTTTGCAGGGCAGGTAAGAGCTTTTAATGATTCCTTACAGTTTTTGCTTCACCCTGTGCCCTGGCTGTACTGTGAAATCAGATGCCAGGTTCACAACCTTGCCATGAATTTCTCTGGCTTTGTTGTCTTTAATAGGGCCCTTTGCTGTTCCTCTCTCATTTTTGAAATGAAAAGCAGAGCAGCAAACGTCATCTCAGGCATTTTGAGCTGCCCAAGATGTGTGGGTGGGCAGAGGAATAAAYGTTGGTTGTTTGCTCCTAGTGTAGCTTGTGACTGTTCTCCAGCGTGTCAAACCGCTTACAACAACACAAGCAATTCATCTGAAATTAAAGTAATTAAGTTGTGAGATCTGAGCTGCTGTCTRAATTGCAGACATGATTGACTGTATAATTAAATATCTGAGTCTGCATTTACCTTCGCACTTGCCAACATGCCCGGTGTTTTTACAATCTCATAAATGTTCTTTGACGCGTTCCTGTGCAGACTTATTTGTAAAGACGAGAAGCAGGGTCATGTTACCAACCATGGGCTCTGGAAGAATAACTCAGGAGAAGGGACCTCGGTCAGTCTGAGAAAACATGCAGAGAGTTGGGTCTTTCCTTGTGATCCACGTCTATTTCCATTAGCAGTGAAGTTTTACAGGATGAAGGTGAACATTTGCATTGTGAGGAGGCCTCAGGATAAGGTCACAGCAGTGCCTTTTAAACCCCCACRTGTCCTGATTTGCATGGAACATGCTGCTGGGAGCTGCAGATGCTCCATGGTGGTTCTGCTGTAACTCTTACTGTGAAAACCCCGTTCATGGAGGTAAATTTTTAATGACCAAAGCCTTCCCAGGACATGAAGCTATGTTCCCCAGAGGTGTTCTTCTGCTGTCAGTAGGACTTCTTGCTCAGGCTATTTTTTTCATGCAAAATGAAGGTGATTAGCTGTGTAGCCTGATGGCAGAGGAGCCAATTCTTCTGATTATTGCTCTCCACAGCATTGATTGCATACTTCAAACCTGCTTTAAAAAAATGGCTACAAGCCGCAGCTTTTGGTGGAAAATGCCTGCTAGAGTTTGGGGCTTGGCAGAGAATGTCAGTCTGCTCAAGAGACCTTTTACAGGTGGGGGATCTTATAGCCAAAATGCTCTTGTAAATGCCTTCAGCCTTCCAGGAGTGCTATCTTTTAGGAGTTCAAGTCATCCTAAACATGGTCTGTGAGTSTTTTTCAAGCTAAGAATTGAGATTTTGACTGCTTTGCCCCAGCTTTGTTTTCCTTGACTCTGCTGGTGATTTGTGTGTGGTTTTGTCAAGTCATATAACCTCTGTTTGCTGCAGTTTAACCTTCAGAGGGCGGGTGACCACTGGAATGATTGAAGTCACCACATGAAATTTTGATTTTAGTGAGCAAGTAAGAAATCTCAGTGTCAATAATTCCACTGTTTTACATAAAACTCTGATTCAATTTATGCTTTTCATTGTTTCCCACTCCCCACRTTTCTCCAAAAAGTCATTCCCTTTTATTGATGTGATTAATCTTTTGTTTTGTTTTAGTATAGGAATATGGTTTTAGTTAGAATAGGGTTTTTTTATGATCAAAAATCTCTTTAGTGGCACTAGCATAGGTGGCATATGGTTTGGCACATATTTGGTTGTTGGTCAAATTTCTGTTCTGCTGGGGACCTGGATCTCAGTTTTGAGTTGCCAGGTGAGCCTTGGGGCTGGTTGTTGGTCAAAGCTGCTTGCAGTAGTCCAGGGTTTTCTCTTTGGGCTCAGATGTGTGAGTGAGGAGTTGGAGCCCTCAGATTTTCAGATGTGTTGCTGGCAGGCTGGGCATTCCAGAGTTCAGACTAGCAGGGTCTTCTGCTGCGTTTCTATCAGTACTCTTTCATAAAGCCTTCTTTTGGTTTGGGTTTTGGGTTTTTTTGACTGGTAAGCAGTTGAATTGTAAAATACTGACCAGCTCTTTCCAGATAAATTTTATTTTTAAATCAGATTKTAGTTTGTGTGTGCTGTGTTAGAGGTATTATTCTTTGGCTTAAGAAAATACTGGGTTTGTTTATGTGCACCTTGTTTAGAAAAAGAAACAAATGCACAGCCTCAAAAAGCTGGTATGCATTTGCTTGAGCACCAACCATAATTGTTTATTCTTCCCAGCCTTTCCTGGCTGGATGTGCATACTTTTCAGAATAAATCAGAATAAGCATCCCACTGCTGAAACAGGAGAAGGGAAGTGTGCCCACGCCTCTGTACGACATTGCACACCTAAAAAAGGCATTAAAAGAGCATTGTGAGGGTTGAAAGTCAAACACTGAAAAGTTAGGAAATAGCAGTGTTAGGGTTCCCTGTGCACCCTTAATTTGCCCCCCCAGTGCGTGTGCATTATTTTCCAGGCTTTAATTACAGGGTCCCTTGCTGGGTTCTCCACGGGCTCCCTGCCTCCCTCTGCACACAGAATGGACTTCACTCACTTAATGAGCAGCTATTCAGGATTTTGTTTTCTCTTATTGTTCACTCTGTGCCCCTCTGTCTTATTTACCAGGCTCTATTCAAGCRCTGTTCCAGAGGCAGAATTATTAATTTCCTCTTGAACTTCTGCCGATCTCATCACTATTGTATCTGAGCAGTTGATGAGCAGTTAATTAATTTTCCCCTGTGAGATGAAGGGATRTTTTAAAGATGGGGAAACAAAGCACAGAGACATTAAATAAAAAATAATAACTTGATGTTTTAGGGGCCAATTAGAGCTGGCACGGGCCCTCTCTTCCCTGTGGTGCATAGCATTCTGTRGCATGCTCATAAGTCCTGGCTCCAGGTGCTGCTCCTGCTGGATTTCATGGCCTTGGTTTGAGTGGCCATGTCAGATTCCACACAGCYCAGCTCTCCGTGGGAGCATGCAGCTCCTTTAGCCATGTGAGCCCCTCTTCTGTTCTCTCCCAGCTCTTGGTCAACCTTCCACAGGGTACCACACAGAATGCCTCTATCCTGAGCCCTGCCCTCATCCCTAGGGCTGTTCTTGTCTGGAACTGAGCAAGTGACTTAACTACGTCTCCTAAAATTTCGTGGTTGCTTTTGCCAGTGTGATGGTGTTCCTTCTAGTCACTCCYCCTCCATCTCCTGAGGTTTGAGAGAAGAGCTTTCAGCAGATTCTTCCCTGTGTCATACATAGCCGTCTTTTTAGTATCCAGCTTTCTTCCAGTGGTCTTGAGCCCTTCTCCTCACCCCACTCCTCTGGTCTATGTCTCCTTGGCCTGACTTCTCCTAACTAATGTTACCCGTGCCAGGGATGCACCTCTTGATGTACARGAGTCTGCTCTGCAGCCAGGGAAAAAATATTTTCCACTGTTTTCATCTTCTCCAGAGCTTTTGGACTGGAGTCATTCAAAAAGCAACAGTAGATGCAGGCTGCCAGTGTTTTTGATGGCCAAACAGGAACCGCCCCCCAAAGGCTGGATTTTTTAAGCTAGCATCCGCATTCTGAAAATCAGATCTCTCAAATGTACCTTAAACTGGGCCTCTGGAAGCAGAACTTCACCTCTGGTGTGTATTGAAGTGTCTGACCAAGGCATGTTTGGAGAGGGCACTCAAGTTTTCACCAGGGATGGTGAATGCAGCCCATGGGCCTGGGGCAGTGAACCTTAGAAGCTCTTCCTGCTTTCTTGCAGCCTGTTGAAATACTCTGTGTAGCACACACACACACAGAAAGATTTATCTTATTTCATCCAGCCAGTAGATGCAATTTTGAAGCTGTGGATGGTTTTATTAAAYGGAAATAGGTTAGGAGCTGTCCTCCTTCCCCACCTGCCTGTGCAGTGCAGGTTGGGTGTGTCTGCAGCTGTTTCCTCCTATGTCCATACACCTGGGACACCAGCATGTCTCCTTTCAGGTAGGCAACTGCTAAGGCACATAAACAAAATGTTGATTTTTTAGCTGCTGTGTCTGCTTTGCTTCCTTCTGGCAAAGGGGGTGTGAGGAAGTAAGAGAACTCTGAGGAGGAATAAAATGTCAACAGATGCAGCCCTTCAGACAGAAGTCCAGCCACATTCACGGGGACATGTGCTGGATAGCAGGGAGGAGGTTGTTGTCTGCGTTGTGATGGATTGTATCAGGCTTTTTCCATGCTTGCAAGCCAGCTGTGTATGGGGAGCTTGACCTTAACCTGGGGTCTCCTSCAGGCCTTGGTCACTCTGTCCTGTCTTCTCTCATGCTCATGTTTGTGCTTCACAAGCTCTCCCCTCCTTCCCCTGCCCTCTCACCGTCCTTGGCGGCAAGGACACGGCATTCTCRGAAGCAGTCCTTGCTTAATTCAGCTCTCATTCAAGCCAGCACAAGCAGAGTTTGTTCAGTTTTGGACATTCCCCCATCCAGATTCATCTTGTTTTTGCAGCTCTGCTGCTCTCTCCTCACCATCCTGTCCTCCTCTGTCCTCCCCCAGCATTGACCCACAGCCTTTTGCAATGTGGCAGAGGAGGATGGAGGGTGAGAAATGCTTAAGTGAGAGTATAACCATGAGTTGCAAGTCACACCAGCATCACCCTGTAATTTTGAATGTGCATGCCTTGATTTGTTAATTAGTGTTTAACTGCTGTGTTTTTCAGTTGAGTTCAAGTTCCTCTCTTTCACCTTTCACCAGAAATAGACAGGCTGCTCTGGCTGGAGCAGGGGACCAGAAATGCTCGGTTGTGCCACTGTTGTTCTCCCAGTTATTTATTCTGTCAGGGGGTCTTGTTGGTGGTGAGGCATCATTCCTCAATGTAGTGCAGCAAAAGAAGACTACTCTGACCATCTGACCGGCCTCCTTCTGTTGCAGTGGGATTCTTTTCCCTSAGGAAGTAAACTAAATTCAGAAGGCTCTCTGCTGTCCAGGTCTGGAACCCTTGWGCCAGCTGAGGCGCCTCAGCATCATCAGCTGCCGTGGTTATGTCAGTGGAAAATATGCCTGAAAAATAGTGTTAGGCATATTGACAAGGAAACTAAGCAGAGTTTAATAATCTGGTAGAACACTGTTTAATGAAGGGACTGAGACTTCTGTAATCTGTTTTACAGTCAGCTGTACAGCCAGCTTGCATGCCTCTCACTCTTTTAGGCCTTAATTTCACTTACAACTCAGACTGCAGTCGTTACTGACTTTTGGCTTCATTATTGTATTCATGAGCTTTCTTATTTTCTTCTCCTGGGCTGTGGAGGAGTTTTAGAAGGGGAGAGTCAGAATGCTATTGCTATTTCTTCATTGGTCTGTGACCATTGGTGGAAAACATGTAAAACTCTGGGGAAGTAGTTTAAGGAGAACTTAATGCCAGCTGTTGGGACTGTTTGCTGCTCTCACAGCCCAAGGCACATTGGGGTTTGGTGCTGGCAGCATTTCACAGTGACCRTGGGCCTGGTCTTTCACTGACAGGGTTGTGCTGCAGACATGGGACAGACTAATAAGTCAGATTGAAGTAATCCCAGAAGCCCAGGCTGTGGTACTTGGGTACCTAGAGCTGCTGGCATGGCTGTGGTGTGTGAACCTCAGGGAAAAGCAGAGGGAGGATGCTGGCAATGACATTCCTGCAGTCCTGTGGAACCTCAGGCTGTCTGTRAAGTGCTGAGACTGCAGGCGGGGCAGAGAGGTGTGAATGGAATTTCCAAATAGAGAGGCACCATTAATTCAGACATGCTGCCCAAGGCAATCGGTAGAGTTGCAGATGGATTCCTATCAACATCAAACCAAAGCCACTTCCTAATTGCCACAAAACATCATCACCATTTGAGATTTTCTCTGTCAAAATTTATACATGGATTAATGCTGTGAATGTAACATTTGTAGATTTTTTTCTCCAATCATTTATAGTGTAAAAGCARGGGAAATCACAAAATCTGTTTTTTACTTCTGACAAGGACTGGCCAGTCTGAAGAGACTGGGAGATGTTTACCCTGTGCACGCCTTCCTGTCTACAGCTGTCCTTGAATTCTGCTTGGATCTTGTGGTCCAGCAGAGGCCTTGGGGTCCTGCTGCCTTGRCTCTGTGGGAATCTGAGCTAAAGAGACACTTTGGTCCAAATAACTCATGGATGATTATGACTACCAGTTGAACAGGGAAATTTTTTTARCTTTGTCCTGAGGTTTGGAGAGTGTCCACTGTTTCCATTCTGAGACTGTCACAGAGACAGATTGCTGCGGCAGTGATGAAAATATCAARAGAGGCTTAAAAAAGCAAATATTCTTGGGGAAGTAATGAGAATAGATGGAGTTGGTGCGCAGTGTATGAACTGGAAGCCAGAGTGACAGTTAAGCTCTGCAGAGAATGGCAAACCAAAGGTAGAATTAGGGGGCTGGTAATTGGAATATTTTAACGTCTGGATTTTTCTTTGGCCTGGCCTGTGCTCGTATTTGGTGTTTTGCTGAAGCCAGGAGTGGTGGTTAGTATTGGTCAAAGCCCCAGGCAAGCCGGATGCTGCATCATGGGACTCTGGGCTCTTTGGCCAAGATTATGGTCTGGAGAATGAGCTGGATATTCATAGTGTTCTGGGATATTAGGACATGACCATGGGGTAGAGAGGGAGTGTCTCTTAGTCCAGGACATCCTGCTGTGCTGTCAGTCCCAGCGCAGGGGCCTCTGGCTGCTGCTGGCTGCCTGCTGGCTTTCCTGGGGCCCTGCACAGGCAGCAGTGGCTTTCCATGCAGGAATCTGTCTAAAAGGGTCTGCTATGGCAGAGTGGTTCAGTGTGCCAGGAGGGGGTGTGGGATCAGGACTTCTGCTGTGCTGGGAGATGGCACCTCTGAGATCCCGTTGTACCTGCTTGGCTGATTCTCTGTCTGAATTRTGGATGTGTCAAAGTGCCACCAGGAGCCCACCTCTCTCTGAACCATACCGTGTGTCTCCCAGAAAGGGTGCAGAGGCTGTGCAATGGCTTCTTGCTGACAGCCACATATGGATCTACAGCCCAATTTAATGTAAAGATGAATACAAGTAAGGCACTGTTGCACTCTCACATTAATCTGTGATGCTTCACTGATACCAGGACCAGTGAGAATGAGCAGGCAGGTGRCCAGGTCTTTGGAAACACCTGAGCTGAGCAAGGAGTTCTTAAAATAATGAGCTGCAAAGTTTAAAGGYAGAGCTTGTGCCCTTTCAAGGGAAACAGGGAAGCCCTGAGAGATTGGTCTCTGTCAGGGCTAGCCTGGAACATCAGGCCCTGGCAGGTTCTCCAAAGGTAGCCAGGGATGCTTGGCTTTTCAAGGATTGTAGGCAGTATGAACCCAGCAGTCTCTCTTTAAACGAATSCTGATTGTGTTGCTCCTGGTGTTGTGTTTGGAGAGATGAGGGAGCAGGATCCACACAGTACGTACGGAGCAGTGTACCCAGCACCCAGGAGCTGTGCACATGCTGCAGCTGGGTGGGGGAGCAGCACAACGCGTGCATGTCCTGGAGCTTCTCCTRTCCTTGCTCTCTTGAGCTGTGGCTCAGATACTTCAGCTGTGGGCTCTGCTGTGGCTCATCTTTCAGTAGGTGTGGCACTTGAGGACATGGGCTAGTGTTTGCCTTGGTGATGCTGTGGGGACAGTTGGACTTGATGAACTTTGAGGGCTTTTCCTACCTAAATAGTTCTGTGATTCTTCAAACCACTGCTGGTTTTATCTTCCCATCCTCTTCAGGGATGAGAGCTGATACCTGAGATAGACCTCTTTTATTTTTGTGTAATTCTAAATGCATAAGACATGGATTAACTACAAACTATGGCCAGCCTAATTCCCTGAAAATGTGTCCCTGACCTCCACCTGAGTTCACTGCTTCTTGTAACAGTGGCCAACAGTTGGTCATTTCTCCTGCTTTGGCATGAGATCCTGCTATGTTATCATGGGGCTGATTTGAAATTGCGCTGAGGGTTTGCTGAGCAGTAATGTCAGGAGCAGAGCCCCTCCTGAAGAGACCCCAGCAGGCTTTAGAAAGCCCCTCCTCAGCTCTGAGGGCAGCTYCTGCAAACCAGGAGCAGTGTGCAAGGAGGCTCCACTGCACGTCTGGCTGCAGCTGATCCCARGGGCTGACACAGCGCGCTGCCAGCYGGCAGGGGTTTGCAAGGGATCACAGYGAGCAGCACCTTTGTCAGGCAGCACAAATGAGCGCTCCAAAGCCAGGTCACAGCATCTGCTAGGGTGGTGTAAGAGCTTCCCTAATCGCTGCTGTCCACATCAAAGAGGGGCAGCATGAGGTCTGACCCAGATTCTCTGCTTCTGGATGCCTTTTGACAGCRGTGGATTCACTGCTGGCACATCTCTGTTGACCTCCATAGACTCTTAAGGCTAATCGCTCCAGGGATTGTCGTTAATCTTTTGACACCCTTGTCCAAGCATTCCTGCCTCTCTACATTAGCAAATTAAGTTATTAGCTCTTAATACCTAAAAATCTAAACCTTCTGTGCCAGAGGGTAACAGAGAAACAAGATTAGRGAGATTGCTTCCAAAGCCTAGCATTTCCCAGCAGTGTCTGTAGTTGATCACAGCCCAAGGGTGTCAAGCAAAGAACAGGCCATGAGATGAGGAAAACCCCTGAGACAATTCCGAGTGAAGAAGACCCCTGAAGTGCATGGATGTGGTTGCGTGCTTTCCTGGGAAGTTGAGCAGCCAGAATACCCAGGAGTGCACACACCTCTGGACTCCTGCATCCTTGCCAAGGGAGCAGCAGCCCTGCTCTGCCACACATGCTTTGTGTCGGACCCATTGTMGCTGCGGGCAGAGCCAGCTGGAAAACAGCCAGCTGGATGGCCTCTGGTGATGGGTGTCTCCTGGATGGGAAAAGAGCTCCCATGCTGCTCAGAGGAGAAATAGTTTGGAAGAGCCGAAGAGACATGAGTCAGTTTTACAGAGGATAAATGGTGAAGTTCTTGGATGAGGCATGGGGCATATTGCCACTGATGTCTGGGGTTCCCTGAGTCGACTTCAGTACTACAGGCAGCAGATGGCAGTGTCTGACATTAAGGGACTTTCACTCTGGTGGCTGATCTCCACATGTGTCCTAGATGGAAGAGATTGTGTGTGCTGCATGGGACCACAGCTTCAGGAGTTGCAAACCTCAGCATTCAAGCTAGAACCCAGAAAATCCTGATTTTTCTACTCTCCAGTCCTTCAAAAAGGGAAATAAACATTCTGAGTAGTAAATGTTATACATAGAGGTTTGCAGGGTGAAAGTTTACCAGTGAGGAGACAGGTATCTATTATGGTTAATTTTACTGCTAGGAGTGATGCTGCGGCATGCAGGGGAGCAGGCTCTGTGGGTCCTGTGTGGACTCATCAAGGGATGTTCTCATTCAAGCCTTGATTTCAGAGCTCTTCCGTTCAGCTCAAGGGAAGTAGTTCAGTCCCCGCTAAGTGGTCAAGGCACTTGTCTGAGGTTTGAATTTCAGGCACTCACTTTGAACAGGGGAAATGTCACCTGACATAGTCAGTGGTTCTACAGCTGCCTCTTYATGCTCAGCTCCTACAGGACTAACTCACTGCTGAGTAACAGTATGGCAGTATTGCTGATTTAAAACTCAAATTTGATCATGTTTTTACCCAAATTGATTGCTTCCCTGATTTCTTTTCTGCTTTGCTAATCTGTAGCTTAAGTGGTTTCCACTGTGTTGGGATTTATTTAGAGTTCTTGGTGGCTGCAAGGCCCAACTTAGGCCTTCAGAACCTCAGTAGTTCTATCCCAGGAGATGGTTCTGACCAGCAGAATGAGAGCTGCCATTGCCCTCAGTGCTCATGAGCTCCTTTCATCCTCGGTGCCTGGTTGCCTWGTGTGTATGGCTTCCCTGTATCACATGGATCAAATGGTTCAAAAACTTCAGCTAGATGACTTGGACCCAAAAGGTGTCAGAGATTTAATTGCCCCACAGCTACTGCATCAGGGAGACCCACTTGGATGTCTGTGAAATGTGAGCAGTCTGTACAGGTGTCAGGCATGAGCATGTTCTCTTCAATCCAATCTGGAATCAGCACAAGAGTCCTTGTGATTGCCACAGGATCTTGGTCTATCAATTCTGTGCACTAAGTCCCTGCTAGAGAGCTGAATTTAAGCATCTGGATCTTAATGTGCTTCAGGTATCTGAGGAAAATTCCTTGGAAAAGTATTATCCTGTACCCTCAAGGTTATTGTAGAATATCAAAGAACAAGAGAAAGATTACCTCAAAGAACAAGAGAAAGATTACTTCAAAGAACAAGAGAAAGACTACCTTGTAACCAGGACATCTTGCTTTCACAGGTGTGCTGTGCTGCATGGTGACACCCCTTAGACCAGGGACAGAGTTTTTAAGACAGAGCCAGTTCCTGTAAGGATTGTCATTTGTTTTGGAAATGTGACTTCTGTGTGCAGAGCTGAAGTTTACAGCTATAAAATCCTTACCAGCACCCATGCTGAGGGAAGTGCAGAGGACTCTAAGCAGCTGAGTGGAATAATGTCAAATTGTTCTCTAAACTCTCCTGCAAGAACTGCCCAGAATAAAGGGGCACACTGACTGTAGGATGTGAGATTTAATTGAGGATCTCTGAATAGAATTATGACCCCAGCTCCATGTTTCTGCATATGGAAATTTCCATCAGAAAGTGTCTCCATTCATCTATTGCCATGCACTTTGAAATGTATTGTCAATTGGTATAAATCTGGTTTGACTCAAGGGCTTTAAAGGCCTGCTTTTTTATTTCAGGTAGGAGTTTCTGATATGTCAAGGTTGCATAGAGAGACTTTACACTGGGCATAAATTACATCCATTTAAAAAAGCCAACTATTAAGAGACTGTAGAGATTGTTTAAATAAAATGGTCAATATCTTTTTACAGCATTTGTTTTGCTAGCAAAAATTCCGATATTATAGGAGTTAACAAAAAAAAGTGGGAAACTGTTTTTGCTAACATTCTGAAATAGTACTGAAAATGAAGTTTCTGTTCATGTGACTGAATTCATGCACAAGCATAACTAGAGGGTATGGCCAGAAAATTTGTGTGTATGTTCATGTCCAAATCAGTGTAAATGAACCATCTCCCTTTTTGCCCCCTTCTGCTTTACCCCTGTGAAGGATGTGACCCACAGTGTTTGAAATGTGCTCCAGAAATRGGAAATAGAGATTTGAGTAGAAGCTTCTACTGAGAGGATTCTTCCTAGAGCTGCAAAAAATAAAATCATGCTGAAGATGTTACCACCATATGACTGCTTTTAACCCACCCCTTTTGAATACTATTAATGAATTTAAAGACTAACTCATTARTTAGTATTTTTTCTTCTAAGATCTAAACTGCAGGCTCATGCAGCCTGCAGTGAGAATTCTTCCTCATTTTGGTGGCTTTGGAAGGTGTCAAGTGACATGAACTGCACAGTAATCCCTTTTTTTTCTCCATCGCATATGAATTCCTGGTTTTTGTTTGTAACCCTTTGCTGGGGTGTTTCTTTGAGTGTTTGTCCCAAAACCTGTGTAGATGCATGCAGAGCTGTAGTAATACCCATCAGTGTGGTYGTGCTGGTAAAGCTGAGCTCCTTCCTGTAATGCAGCAGCCCTCACAGACTCTTTGGGGACACACAGCCCAGTGTGGGGGACAGCTGAGTCCGCAGGTACTTCATATGTGGCCATGCCAGTCTCTGTTCCAGCTGTTCCCCAGCAGCTGCAGAAAGTGTTTCCTGTCTTGGTTCTCCTCCTTGAGTCCCTGCACAGCTCCCASGGTGACAGGCTGAACTTGGGCACACAGTGCTGTTGTGGCAGTCGTGCTGGTGTGAGCCTGGCTGACATCCTCTCTTTGCCTGTTTCCCCAGGTGGTTGCACTGTCGTCGTGGAGTCTCCTTAGAGATTCAATCTACTACACACTGTCTGTTGTTGCACTCATTGTGGTAAGTTTTTGAAGGTTGTCCATCAGTGGGAGCCCATGTCTACTGCCACCTATTAAGAGAACCCACTATGGAATCACAGTCTTGTTTCTATGATCCCAGCTCTAGCAGTCATTTGTGGATTTTTGCTTGTGGAAAACTGCTTGTGATCTCCCTGGTGCTGTTGAAAAGCCTGGCCCAGAGGCAGGAGATGGAGAGTGTGCAGAGAGCCCCGAGGGATAGCTGGGGTAGGGCATGGTGGCCCAGTGCAGACATGGGGTGCAGGGTTAAACCCACATTCTGAGCCCCCAGATAGCCCTGCAGTGAATGGCTCAGGGCTTTCCTGGCAGTGACCTTCATGACTTCCTAAAAAACACTACTAACACTAGCTAACCTGTAGGGAGGCAGCATTTTGTGCCTAGAGGGAGGTCCTGAACAATTCCTATTAAATGTTAAGGTTAGTTTTTTCCACACATAATAGGGGTGGTTCAGTGTATGCTAGCATCAAGTCCTCAAAGGCTACGCTTGTAGCGGTTCTTAGTGCCTGCACTATCCCCATTTTCATCAAGCTCAGAAAATGCTCCAAATCTCTCAAGGCTGGGCTATTCAGTGAAAAAATGTTGGCACAAATTTTAGATAATGACAGTTTAGCAGTATCTTTGCAACCAATACCAAACAATTCCAGGAAATGTAAAAATTGAGTTTTCAAGTAACAGTTGCTTTTCTTTTTTTCCCCCTAGCCTAGCCTAGTATCCTAGATTCCCTAAGAAAGGAAGAGTGATTTTGTGAGGGTAACTTCTATATCAAAGCAAGAAGGGGACTTTAGAGTCACAAGAGAGTCACTTGCATTTCTGCAGTCTGGGTTACTTCATTTAGTGTGTTTCAACAGTGGGTTTTGGTTTGTTTCCTCCTGCACATGCCTTCATTGCCAGATACATGCTGTAGGTGCAAATGCTTCTATGTGCTTCATCCTAAGCAGAGGGTCTGCCTCATCCCAAACAGAGGGTCTGGYTCAATCTGTTTGTACTTTTATTCCCCATACTGCAAGGTCACCCATTTTGTACCTGGTGAAAAATAACTTTTCAACATAATTATTAGCCAAAACAAAAACAAATTATTTTTTCTTTGATGGTTTGACAGTAATTTCATAGCAATAAGTGTTGCTAAACAACAAACAGGGCCACGCATACTAATTGTAGTGAATCCCACCACATTATCTTCAAGGCATCCTGCTTAAAGGCACTCTCCGAGTTCACTGCCCAGGAAGCATAATGTGGGCTGCCTGGCATTTAGGCTCCTGGTGCTTGGATCGGTCATTTCATTTATTTCATGGAGGCAGACAAGTTGAAAATCTGTTGACTCTGTCATCAATTTTAAATTCTTTAAGCAAGGCAGGTTGTTTTCATGGATGGTTCATCCCTGTGGTTGTCAGCTGCATCAGGATGTGGAAAAAATCCCTACTGTTTTGCATCCAGTGCATCCCTGAAATTCCTATCTACRTGTTCTATGTCATGAGAAAGTTGTATGACTTGCAGAACAGACATCTCTGTTACCCTTAAGATTTTTCTCCTATGCTTTATTTCTGTACAAGCTGTTCTTCATAATGACAGAACCACAAGAGTCCTTTTGGGAGCATACCTCATTAATACCATGATACAGTTATTTTTTCCCAAAGCCTTGAGTTACCTTCTCTCCAGCTCCAGTATGTCCACTCTTCTGCACCTCTTATCAGTGGTGGAGTTCAAGACCCTCCAGGCAGCCAGGGTAGCAGGATGGTGCAACTCCAGGCATTAGTGGGGGCTTAAAGGCATTGCCAGGACTCTTATTCCCATGTTCCAGCACTGCCTGGCTAATTTGGCTTGGGAGAGGTGGAGCGCATTCCATGTCTTTTGGTGTTCTCCATAGCAATTATTGCAAATGACTTAAACACCTGTTAGGGAAAAATAGGGAAAGATGGGAGGAAGGGAAGACATTTCAAGTRGTTAAAGGCTTAGCTTCCCTCCAGCTGATTTACCAACCCTTTTGTACGCAATATTGCTCCCCAGTTGATGGCACGTCAGAATTTCTCCTTTTAGAGAATTCAAACACTGCTTCAGTTTAAGAAGTTCCTCCTTCCCTTCACTACCCTGGACCCCCTGGCTTCCCATTGTCTCTAATTTTTCCTGTCCTTTTGAGTCAGAATCAAATTGAGGTGTCAGGACATTGTTCCTCAAATTCTGGCTCTCAAGTACCCCATGGCTGAGGTGGGAGATGAGCCACAGGCTCCATGCAGAGCACAGCATAACCTGCCTGTGTCTCCCCCTTCATTAGATTTGTGTGCTCCTTTCAAAATACACTTCAGTGCTTTGTAGGCAGGGATAATTTTCCATATGAGGGCATTGAGACTTCTCTGCAGCTGGAACAGAGTCATCAATCTTGAAGAATTATATTGTTTGYAGAGGCTTGTTTTCATGGTGTTTTAAACAGCAGCCGGTAGTGCTGTGTTAAAAGTTGCACTCCACTGGTATCTTTACTAATTATAAATACACCTGAGAGGAAATAAATATATTCTTTCCAATGCTGGGATACAGCAACTTTAAAAAGCTTGATACTGTGCAGGGTAAATCAATATGACTTTTCTCAATTTGCACAAGAAAAGGAAATATAATGCTGTTTTAAGAAACAGAGCAGTATAGACTCACCTGTTTGCTGCTCCAGGCCATCTGATGAGAGAGAGTGAACTGTAAACCGCAGAGTTTCAAAGTGGATAAACCACACTTACCACACTTTTTTCATCTTGATTCAGTCCTGTGGGGTTTTTTTTAAACTTTATGATAATATTATAACCCTACCTTGTCTGGTCGTAGAGCTTGGCAAAACTTACTCCTTATTCTCTTGTGAGGAAAAAGATGCCTRTGTACCTTAACTTGAAGAGACACGGTCAGAGTCATTAGTGGAAAAATTGGGATGGGTGTTATTTTTAGTCACAAAAGTCAATGCACACGCTTTCATGTCTCATCACACCAAAACCTTGTAACCTAAAACAGGCCTTGTCAGATTAGATCACAGTGACTGGGAACTGTAATTTACAATGTTTTGTGGTCATGTTTTCTTCCAGTAACCRGTGTAACTCTTGCCTGGTGCCAGCGGTCACACAGGAGTTGCTATTTACGGCTGTATGGCCAAGGGGAAGGGWTCACTGTGCTTTCATGGTTTCCTTCCTTTTCCCTCCTGTTTTCCTGGGGCGCAGCAATGGATGTGTATCCCTGGTGCGGGCACGATGTTCCCCTGCTGGTGTTTTGGAAGGGCCAAACGGAGCGTGGCTCCTCGCTGAGGCCGTGAGGGCTKTGTGTGACCCCAGCTCCAGCCTCCTGCGGGGGCACCGGCACCGCGGGTCGTGGCACACGGGCGGAGCTGCACCGGGGTCCCTTCCACGGCCATTCCWCTGCGGTGGGAGGAGAACTAAAGGCACAGGGAGCAGTGGGACTGGTGGAGCACGGCAAAGGGAAGAGCCTGGTCACAGAGCACGGCAGCCACCTGCCGGTGCGGGGCTTCACCAGTGCCGGTGTGAGGCTTCAGCCACTGCCCGTGTGAGCCCTCACCATTGTCGGTGTGAGCCCTCACCAGTGCCGGTGTGAGCCCTCACCATTGCCGGTGCGAGCCATCGGCCACTGCCGGTGTGAGCCTTCACCAGTGCCGGTGTGAGCCTTCACCAGTGCCGGTGTGAGCCTTCACCAGTGCCGGTGTGAGCCCTCAGCCGCTGCCGGTGCGAGCCCTCACCACTGCCGGTGCGAGCCCTCACCACTGCCCGTGTGAGCCCTCACCA